>NC_057725.1:63030691-63033971 GCF_004010195.1 Chiloscyllium plagiosum
AGGGTGGAGTGGATAGGTGGGAAGGAAGATAGGCAGGTAGGACAGGTCATGGGGATGGTGCTGAGCTGGAAGGTTGGAGCTGGGGTGAGGTGGGGGAAAGGGAAATGAGGAAACTGGTGAAATCCACATTGATGCCCTGGGGTTGAAGTGTCCCGAGGCGGAAGATGAGGCTTTTTATTTGACACGTATGACACGTCATGAGGTAGGAATAGTATTAGCTATCTGATTTCTTGCTCCTTTAGCATAGGAGGTAGTCTCAAGAGACTTTAAGGACACACAAGTGCCTTGAGATATATTTAATATTACTGATAATTGTTATACCTGATTATTATACACATTAAAGTAGCAATCAGATAAAAATTGATGAGAAAGTGAGGTTTGCAGATGCTGGAGATCAGAGCTGGAAATGTGTTGCTGGAAAAGCGCAGCAGGTCAGGCAGCATCCAGGGAACAGGAGAATCGACGTTTCGGGCATAAGCCTTCCTGAAGAAGGGCTTATGCCCGAAACGTCGATTCTCCTGTTCCCTGGATGCTGCCTGACCTGCTGCACTTTTCCAGCAACATATTTCCAGATAAAAATTGATACCAAGTAAGAGATGTTTGGAGGTGTATACCAAAGTGATGTCAAAGAAGTGGTTCATATAGAGGATTTTAAAAGAAGAGAGAGAGACACACACACACAAAGCAGGGAAATATTTAGAGTGGAGCCTGGATGTCCATAGGCACAGCTAACATTAATGTGGTAAACAGGGAGGAGATACCTAGATAGACAGGGTGCTTAATAAGGCATTTAGCACACTTGTCTTCATTGCTTATTCCTTTGGGTGCAGAAGTGGGGACGTTATGTTGAGGTTGCACAGAACATTAGTGAGGTCTCTGCTGGAGTACTGTGTCTAGTTCTGGTCACTCAGTTATACGAAGGATATTATCAAACTGGTGAGAGTTCAGAAGAGATATACCAGGATATTGCTGGGAATGAAGGGTTTGAGCTATAAGGAGAGGCTGGAAAGGCTGGGACTTTTGTCACTGGAGCGTACGAGGATAAGGGGCTACCTTATAAAGGTTTATATAAAATCATGAGGGATATGGATAAAGAGAATGGCAGGTGTCTTTTCCCTAGGGTGGGGAATTTCAAAACTCAGCGCTTTTTTAAAGGAGAGAAAAAAAGATTTAGAAAAGACATGAGGGACAATTTTTTTACAGGTGTGTGGAATGAATAGATAAAGTGATGAAAGCAGATACAGTTGCAACATTTAAAATATATTTGAATAAGCATATGCGTAAGAAAGGTTTGGAGGGATATAGGCCAGGAGCAGGCAGTTAGGGCAAATTTAGTTGGTATTAGGTCAGCATGGACTGGTTGGACTGAAGGGTTTCTGTGCTGTCTGACTCTATAACTCTATGCACAATGTCTTCACCAATGTTCAGAATGCCTTCTGGTGCTGACAGTGCAGACTGAAACATCTCAGCTGCCTGAATTGACTCTAGAGTTGAGGATCTTCTGTTAACAAGGCCTCTTGTGAGTGCAGAGTATAAGGCGGCATGGTGGCTCAGTGGTTAGCACTGCTGTCTCACAGCACCAGGGTCCCAGGTTCAATTCCAGCCTTGGGCGACTGTCTTTGTGGAGTTTGCACATTCTCCCCATGTCTGCATGGGTTTCCTCTGGGTGCTCCAGTTTCCTCCCACACTCCAAAGATGTGCAGTCCAGGTGAATTGGCCATTCTAAATTGCCCAAAGTTTAGATGCATCAGCCAGGGGGAAACGGGTCTGGGTAGGTGTGGACATGTTGGGCCGAAGGGCTGGTGAGGAACTAATGAAGTGAAGATTGAAATAACCTTAAGAAGATTACAGGCATAAGGTGAACCAACGCTTAATACGTAATACAAGGGTCAGAATTTCTATCTGGAATTGGGCATTCAGAAAATGTAGGTCAAAAGTGGGAGGTAAAGTATTTGTAAAAATACTTTCTCATATAGATTTTATATAATACAACTTATATCTTTTTAAATTTTGATGTAATAATGTTCTACGTTCTTCTATATAAGGAACATTGGCAGCCTCTTCTGAATATTTTCACTGATGGGTCATCATGGTAACCAATAAGAAACTTAAAAGTTACAGTCTATCAAGCTAGGTTTCACTCTGCGATTTAACTTGTCCAATACTGTCATTAGCTGGAATTGTAGCAGCATCCATGGGGAGCCACTAGACAATACCTCAGGAGCCTCCTTTCAATGAAGAGGTATTGACAATGAAATTCAACATCAAACATTATTTCCACTGTGACAAGGCAGCCTTTGGCTGTTTCTGAAACAGTGGGTGAAGATGACATAATCTGCACCAAGTTCATGGTTTTCCAGGCAGTACAATCCCCTGCTCTGCTCTATGTATCAGAGAAACGCACAATGTACAGGATACATCGCAATTCCCTATAGAAATACCACCAGTGATGTCTGTTCAAGGTCCTGAAAATCCAGTGGCAGGATCAGTGCTCCAATATCAGTGTCCTCTCTCATGCCAATATCCTCCATTCTGAGGCACTGGTTACTGTCAACCAGCTGAGTTGGGTCTGCATGTCTGACATAAGGCTTCCTAACGGAACTTCATCATGGCAAGTGGACACCAGGGGAGCAGAGAAAACACTTCAAGAATTTCCCCCAAAGATTTCTTGAAGGAATGCAATATTCCCACCAATCTCTTATTGAAGTCCACTCGAATTATACTTTGGCAAGAAGAACAGAGGAGTTCAATCTCATTTAAATGGAGAAAGATTGCAGAAAGCTTCAGAAGAGTTCATTTTGGAGACCTCATCCAGGAATCACAAAAAAGCTAGCATCCAGGTAATATGGAATGCAAATGGAATGTTGGTCTTTTTTTCCAAGGGAATGGAATATAAAAATAGTTGGGCTCTTGCTAAAATGATACAAAGCACTGGTCAGACTACAGCTGGAGTACTGTAAACAGTTTTGGTCCCCTTGTTAAAGGAAAGATATAAGCTGTCTAACCAAGGTTCATGCCGATGATACCAGGGTGGAGGGATTGTCTTCTAAGGTGAGGTTGAGTAGGTTGGACCTGTACTCATTGGAGTTTAGAAGGATAGGGGATGGCCTTGTTGAAGCATTCGAGTTTCTTAGAGAACCACACAGAGTAGATATAGAGAGATTGCTTCCACTTGTGGAAGAGTCTAGAACCAGAAGAAAGCACGGGCGGCACGGTGGCACGGTGGCACAGTAGTTAGCACTGCTGCCTTACAGCGCCAGAGACCCGGGTTCAATTCCTG
>NC_057725.1:63034042-63046372 GCF_004010195.1 Chiloscyllium plagiosum
CATGCTAAATTGCCCGTAGTGTTAGGTAAGGGGTAAATGTAGGGGTATGGGTTGGTTGCGCTTCGGGGGGTCGGTGTGGACTTGTTGGGCCGAAGGGCCTGTTTCCACACTGTAATGTAATCTAATCTAATCTAAGCATCTCAGAATATGGGTTCACACATTTAAGACAGAGAATAGGAGGAATTTCTTCTCTCAGAGGATAGCGAATCTATGAAATGCTTTAGCGCAGAGGGCTTTTGAGATTGGGTCATTGAATGTATTCAAGACGGAGGTAGGCAGATTTTTAATCCATGTGAAAATCAAGTGTTATGGGGAAAAGGCAGGATTATCAGATCAGCCGTAACCTCATTGAATGGTGATGCAGACTCGATGGGCTGAATGGCCTGTATCTACTCCAGCCCCTTATGGTCTTATTGAAGATGCCAGTGACCTTAAGTATCTCTAAAAGACTCAAGAAGATGTCAAGCACAAAGAGCAGAATGAGAGAGTAAAAATCAGAGTATCCCAACCACCCAGATCCTCAAACAACACCTCATCATCATCATCATCATCGTCTGCGGTCCCTCACAGATGAGGATGACTCTCTTCCACCTTCAGGGTGAGTCTGTACAAACTGATGTGGCTACCATAAGCTCTGTTACGCTTTGGCCAGGTGGTGGTCACGGGAAGAGGTGTGTAGGGTATTGGGGTGGCAGAATGCTCTTTTCACCATTTTTGCCTGGCTTCTACTTTTTCCTGATGGCAAGTCTCGATGTGCTCGACACCTTCCTGAATGCTTTTCCTCCACGGTGATGGTATCGGGCCCATGATTCCCAGGTGTCTGTGGAATTTCTGCAATTTGCCAGTGAGGCTTTGAGGGTATTACTGAAATGCTAACTCAGGCTTGCCTGCCATTTTGAAGTTGGGCGTAGAGCAGTTGTTTGGGGAGTCTTGTGTCGGCCATGTGGATGATGTACCCAAACCATCGTAGCCGATCAAGGGTGGTCAGTGCCGGTTGAGGATGCTGGTGTTGCCGCGTCTTTCTTCTCAACAGATTCACAGGATCTTGCACAGGCAGTGTACTTGAGGGACTCTTCCAGTGCCTTGAGGTGTCTGGCCCATCTGAAACAGCGTGAAGATCCAGCATTGAAACATCTAGCCACCTGAAAACTCACACTTTCGGAGTGGGCGAAGAAGCGACTGGACCTTAGATTATATTACTTTACAGTGTGGAAACAGGCCCTTCGGCCCAACAAGTCCACACCGACCCCCCCGAAGCGCAACCCACCCATACCCCTACATTTACCCCTTACCTAACACTACGGGCAATTTAGCATGGCCAATTCACCTGACCTGCACATCTTTGGACTGTGGGAGGAAACCAGAGCACCCGGAGGAAACTCACGCAGACACGGGGAGAATGTGCAAACTCCACACAGTCAGTCGCCTGAGGCTGGAACTGAACCCGGGTCTCTGGCGCTGTGAGGCAGCAGTGCTAACCACTGTGCCACCGTGCCGGCCACCTCTTCTCTCACAAGTCGGTTCTTGTGTAAGGTTGGACCTAGTCTGAAAATGTGTTGCTGGAAAAGCGCAGCAGGTCAGGCAGCATCTAAGGAGCAGGAGAATTGACATTTCGGTCATGAGCCCTTCTTCAGGAATCTAAGGTTGGACCTAGTCTGATTTAGCTCACAATGTCAAAATTGGATTTGATGTGAATGGTGTTCGCCATGTTTTGACAAAATGCCCAACACGTGGTGATGTGTGAACAGTGCTAAGCGCTGATCATTGATCCTTTTGTTCTGGTCACAGCAAATGATAGGATGGCATTGGGGGCTATATGCTTTCCAACATGAGCATCCTATTTCATCAAACTTTCTTCCTCCTGACTATAGTGTGCCCCTCTAAATTCCATCTTGTGCTCGAATTCAGTCAGTCCTCTGGTCTCGAGTGGGTTCATGCAACAGTTGATGGTTAGCTCTGCGAAGCTGCTCAGGAAGACTTGTGAGTGCAGAGTGGTGTGAAAGAGTTTTGTTGTTCTGAAAACCTGATTTAATCAATGTTGCTTGACATGGCATTAGTGATTGATTTTCTGTTGTACCAGAAGGTCATGCCTGAGAATCTGTAGTTTTCCCAATGGATATGTCTGGTTTTGATAAGTCCACAGTGTCCTTCACTGACAAAACATTTCCACACGATTCTCCTGTTCCCTGGATGCTGCCTGACCTGCTGCGCTTTTCCAGCAACACATTTTCAGCAAAACATTTCCACTGTTCACTATGGGATGGCAATGCAGTTGTTGCATAGCACAAGAGCAGATCTGATTTATGACAGTGAGCACATTTCCAAGATCTTGAAGTGTGTGCACAATTCTGTTTGTCAATGCTGTCTTTGCAGTTTCATAATTCCAGAGTCTCGTTGCCTCATCTTATTTTGTTTCCATTTATTGTCAACTAGTTCTGATAATTATGGCACTAAATTTACCCTTAGCCCCACAATACCTTGTGTATCTTCTTTACACCCGGTATGACTGACTATCAGCAAGGAAGGACATGAAAGATAGTCAACTGGATTGAAGCTGTCTAGCTGCTACTCAACATGGAACAGACACTTTGGTCATTTCAGTACTTAACCTTCTGTCTGAGTGAATGTTGTGCGCTGTGGTTTGGTGAAGATCTGGTCATTACTTCAAACAACATTTCGTATGTAGAGGTGAAAGTGTAGGGTATCCCACGTGATTGAGATCTCTGTCTGCCTGTGAAACACGTCGGGCTATGGGGGTGAGAAATCTGCTTGGCATCAGAAACATTGTTTGCTTTCTCTTCCTGCAAGAGCATTGCTCTGAAGCCACCTAGGCTTGTACCGACAAGCAGCTGCCTAATTTTCTCGGTGTTATAATAGGGAATGGTGTAACTTACAATCAATTGATGTGTAATCTGGTGCCCGGTATGTTGTGTGGTGTAAGCCACTCCCACTTGGTGGTGTCTTTTGTCAGACTGTGTCGGATGGGGACAGATCATGTAGTGAGGTTAGGAATGAAGGGACTATGGTTACTGACGCACGCATTACCCTGCATTTCAACAGGATCCACAGCATTCCAGTGACTTCAGCTTTCCATAATACTCCTGCAAATGAACACATGACCAAAGTATTCAATTCTGCTTTCATTGAACCAGAATGTATCTTTGACCTAGTTGAGGTTACACCCTCCAAATTGTTGTAGGCATGCACGTAGCCAGGTATCAAATTCAATTTCAGTTAAACTGTGGGTGGGAATGTCTTCCCCAATGTTCAGAATGCCTTCTAGTGCTGACAGTGCAGACTGAAACATCTCAGCTGCCTGAACTGACTCTAAAGTTGAGGATCTTCTGTTAACAAGGCCTCTTGTGAGTGCAGAGTATAGGGTGGCACGGTAGCTCAGTGGTTAACACTGCTGCCTCAAAGCACCAGGGTCCCAGGTTCGATTCCAGCCTTGGGCGACTGTCTCTGTGGAGTTTGCATGTTCTCCCCGTGTCTGCATGGATTTCCTACGGGTGCTCCGGTTTCCTCCCACAGTCCAAAGATGTGCAGGTCAGGTGAATTGCCCATAGTATTAGGTGCATTAGTCAGAGGGAAATGGGTCGGTGTGGACATGTTGGGCTGAAGGGCCTGTTTCCACACTGTAGGGAATCTAATCTAATCTTTTAAAAAAAAGAGTTTGGTTGTTTGGAAAACCTGGTTTGTGTCTGCACTGAAGTCAGGGTTAGCAAAGTGTTGAGCACCACCCACTGCCTCTACATTGTTATTGATGTTAAGTGCTTCTCATTGTCTGGCTTAGTTTAGTGACCGCATCGATATAGCCTCCTCCATCGCCAGACCATGGCAACACGACACCTGGAGGAAGAGCGCCTCATCTTCCGCCTAGGAACCCTCCAACCACAAGGGATGAACTCCAGCTTCCTCATTTCCCCTCCCCCCACCTTATATCAGTCCCAACCCTCGGATTCAGCACCGCCTTCTTGATCTGCAATCTTCATCCCGACCTCTCCGCCCCCACCCCACTCCGGCCTATCACCCTCACCTTAACCTCTTTCCACCTATCGCATTCCCAACACCCCTCCCCCAAGAACCTTCTCCCTTGCTTTTATCTTAGCCTGCTTGGTACACCCTCCTCATTCCTGAAGAAGGGCTTATGCCCAAAACGTCGATTCTCCTGCTCCTTTGATGCTGCCTGACCTGCTGCACTTTTCCAGCAACACATCTTTCACATCAATATAGATTCCAACCCGACTCAGTCTCTTGGGTTTCTTGACAAACCATGCGGTGATGCTCAGGAGCAGGCGCACCTCTGACTTTCTCAATCATGTCAAGATTGATTAACCAATCTGAGATCCAATCCCTTTCTGCTTCCTGACTGTGAAATGGATACCATTATTGCAACCAGCGACAGATTAGAATCGAGACGTAATTTGCACTTTACACCTTTCAGTGTCATCACACAATTCAACCGAATTGTTGGGGCTGTGCAGGAACTGTGTATGTGATTGCGACAGCTTGTAGTCTTGCTGCTGTGAGTGTACAAGCAACATGGGTGGGGGGGTGTGTGTGGGGGGGGTCACATTCTCCACATAAGGGGTCACATTCTCCACATAAGCCTAGCATACAGCATTCGTTCACACCTCTAAATATATCCAGCACTGCAAATGTCTCAAAGGTCTTCAGTGATTTGTTTTGGTGATAAAAGGCAAAAAAGTTGCATGCTGTTTGGCAGTGTAAAATACATTATTGAGTATACCACTCATGGAGGACGTTTATTCCTGTCTGAACAATCAACACTGATTTAACTGGTTTGGTATTGCACTTGGCAGAGTTTGTTTCAATTATCCAGTCCGACCAGATTGAATTTCTTTAGAGTTAACAGTTGTAATTATAGAACACCTTTGAATCAATGCCAAGATTTCAACTCACAGTCTATTCCTGAACACTAAGGGATGAAAGGTTATATTTGAGATTGAGTGGATAACACTTCAAATCAAAGCAAACTCCAGGACATCTCTGCAGGAGGTCCTCAGTTGCATCATCAATGACCTTCCCTTCACCATAAGGTCAGCAGTGGGGATGGTCGCTGATGATTGCACAATGTTCAGCACCATTCACAACTCCTCAGATACTGAAGCAGTTCATGACCAACTGCAACAAGATCTGGACAACATTCAGGCTTGCGGTGGCAAAACAACCTTTCCAGGCAATGACCACATCTCCAACAAGAGAGACTCCATTATTGCTCCTTGATCTTCAATGGCATTATCACCAGTGAATCTCCTGCTTTTGTAATCCCTCCCATGGGCATTACCATGAACAATGAGCTGGTTGCAAAATTGAAAGTCTGTCGCTGGTCAAAACTATCCTGAGCACAAAAAGGAACCATGGATGGTGGAAATCAGAAACACAAACAGAAATGATGAATGGACACTCTAACTTCAAATAATGTTGATCTTGCTAATTAGATTAGATTACTTTACAGTGTGGAAACAGGCCCTTCGGCCCAACAAGTCCACACCGACCCACCGAAGCGCAAACCACCCATACCCCTACATTTACCCCTTACCTAACACTACGGACAATTTAGCATGGCCAATTCACCTGACCCGCACATTTTTGGATTGTGGGAGGAAACCGGAGCACCCGGAGGAAACCCACGCAGACACGGGGAGAACGTGCAAATTCCACACAGACAGTTGCCTGAGGCGGGAAATGAACCCGGGTCTCTGGCCCTGTGAGGCAACAGTGCTAACCACTGTGCCACCGTGCCGCCCACAATGTTGACCTTGCTTCACCCATGTATTGTGCAGTGTAATCTGTATGCCTCACTCTGTCTGCCCTTGCTTGCTATGATCGGTCTGTACTGCTTGCAAAACAAAACTTTTCACTTTACTTAGGTACACATGATAACAACCAATAAATCAAACTAAATCAAATCAAGAAATTGCTGCAAAAACTCAGTATTTCTGGCAGCATCTGTGAAGAGAAAGCAGAGTTAACATTTCGGGTCCATTGATTCTTCTTCAGCATTTCTGGCAACCAATTTACACAACATCCAGGTTCGATTGCAAAAATGACCCTGCATTTCTTTATCTGCCACTGCAACACACCACCCTGTTCTCTGTCTCATGTTTGTTGCAGTGCTCCAGTGAAGCTCAGCATAAGCTGGAAGAACAGCACCTCATTCTCCACTTGGAGACCCTGGAGCCATCAGGACTCAATATCAAGTTTGATAATTTTAGGGCCTGAGCACCTCCTCCCATGTCCCTAACCCAACACACCAGGCTTTGTCATCACATGGGCTGATACCAGAAACAACCCATTCTCAGCCACTATGGTCCCCCATTAGCAGCTGGTCATTCCCTTCAGACTGACCCGACCCATTCCTTTGTCTACCCAATTGCTGTTCTCTCTCTCTGGGCTCCATCTCCATTTATCGTTTAGTTCTCCCCCCTCCACCCCACCTTCAGCAGACATACCAACCTTTCTTAGCTACCATCTGTTCTGAAGAAGGGTCACTGGACCCGAAATGTTAACTCTGCTTTCTCTCCACAGCTGCTGCCAGACCTGCTGGGTTTCTCCAAAAATTTCTGTTAGTGCCCTAAGTGCACATCCATTCATGGACGTTAGAGGTCTAATTGCTTCCCCCATCACTTGAGCAAAACAATGCTGGCAAATGCAACACTCAATGAGTTCCAATAAACCAACTTGGTTTTTCCAAACTGCAACGTCTTCTTCCACATTACTTGGATTCAAATCTGAGTCTTTTCCCATTTTTCAGTTCTCAGTCAGAATTAAATAAAAATTATCTTTATACTCAAGAGCAATTGGATGACGATTCAGATGCTTCAGTCTCAACTTTAGAGCAGGTTGGCAGTGCCAATTCTGCTTTCTCCCTTTGACATCTATTTCTTTCTTGAACATATTCAGTGACTTGACTTCCACAGTCCTCTGTGGTAGTGATTTTGACTGGTTCACTATCCTTTGAAGACATTTTTCTTCATCTCACCAATATCCTGAGACTGTCTCCCTTGGTTCTAGACATCCTGCAGCCATCTTGTCCTGTATAATTGCAGTGAGAAATCCCTGCAGCTGAACTAAATCCTCTTGCAATGAAGTTCGATATACCATTTGCTTTCTGTGCTTGCCTGTCTGTTTTCATTGGCTGGTGCACAAGGACACCCCAAATGCCTCAGTATATGCGCACTTCCCAAAATAACGCTGTTTAATTAATGCACCTCTTTTCTGTTTTTAACACCAAAATGTATAACTTCATATTTAGCCACATCAAAGCGCATTTACTGTGTGTATATTTAGAATTTGACTCCCTCCTTCCAACACCATTTCTGCGGCTCTGTATTCATCATCTGATCTAAACTCTGGTTCCCAGCATCTGCACTCCTCACTTTTGCCTAGCTGATTCATCTAGTATATCCTGTTCATTCTATACATATAACACATGGCACTAGTAGTAATCCTGAGATCACTACTTTCCAATTTACATTCTAAATCTTTATGCACTTATTTTCTCATCCTTTATCTTACGAATGTTGTTGTTATTAGTATGTACCATGGCCACGGACTGATCACCCTTGCCACTTCAGAATACTCTGCAGGTCTCCAAGACATCCTTGACCAATTCATCAGGGAGCAACATGCCATTCATTGAGTCTTTTTTTGCCGCCGCAGAAATGTGTGTTCCTATTACTAATGAATCCCAATCATGAGAGACCTGTCACTATTCTTCATCCCCTTCTGTAAACGAGAGTCAAAAGATGAAGAGCTTGTCTTGCTGGGTACATCTAAAACAATAAAGGAAATGTTCCCATCGCGACAGTGCAAGTCAGCACAGTCAACCCAACATACAGAGATAGGGCAGTGGGCTGGAGTGTAAAAGCTGCTTCACTCCGCTGATGCTGATGCTGAGCATTTCCATCATTTTATGATTCAGATTTCCACCTTCCCCCATATATTTCTTTTCGTTTCGGTCTCCCACCTAACTATTTCTGCAGTCTGCGTCTGCAGTTCACTTTGTCATTTTTAAGCATTATATTTCAGATTTCCTACAAAGAGACCAGACCCCAAACTGTTTCCCAGCCAATGATGGGCCGCAAAACCCACCGACAACCAAATGGCAGGACTTCCCTCCTTCTCCTCACTCCGTCATTCTGATGTAATTTCCACAAGTCTTGTCTCCTCCAATATCACTGAGTGCAAACTGAAGCTAACTCTGCTCCGATATTCTAATCCGTGATGTCCCACTTGTCCATCAGCTGAATCCTTTAATGTACATTTATCTCCATCTAAGTGTACGGGTATCAGTGATCTGTAGATCTTCAGCCTCAAGTGATCCAAGGTGGGGAAGGTGCCTACAGTGCTATCCACAAGCCTGGACTAATTGCCCTTGCTAAGCTCATTTCGGTCCCAGATTTCTACTGGCTTTCTGCCTGCCACTGCATTCAATTTAAAATCTTAATCTCTATGTATGAATCGGTTTGAAGTTGTGCCCTTTGTAATCTCCACCAGCCTTGCATGAGACCCTCTGTCTTTGGTATTCAGTGCCTCCCTCCTCCCTTTGTTCTGTTCTCTGTGTTGGAGCCTTGGGTCATGTGTCTTTGCCTATTCTCCAACATTGCTACCACTCAGCCTGTCTTTCAAAGCCTATCACTGTAACCAGATTTCCTTCCGTTTCTCGGAGACCATGGCTTCACCTATTTTTAATATCGCTTCACATCATTCACGCTCTCCTGAAAAGTGTCTCACTTGATCCACAGCAAAGGGGACACAAAAGCAAGCCGCTGTAAATACAGATTAAGCCCTTGTCCTTTCAACCTCCTTCCTGAGCATTGCCTGGTTAAGTTTGGTAGAGATCCAAGCTCTCTTTACATCATTGCAAAGTCTTTAAAAGGGTTTTGGTTTCCATTTTGAAACAAAAAGAATGTAAAAGGATAGTAGTGAGGGCAAGGATATGGCATTAGCAGAATCAGTCCAGTTAAAACCAAAGAGTTTCTTATTTTTACCTTCTATATCTTGCACTTCAAAATTCTGATGCTGCATACAACACGATTTAGGGTATCTCTTTGTATAATTCCACTCTAAGGTGAGAATAGATAGGGGGCATCATGATGTGGAGGTGCCAGTGTTGGACTAGGGTGGACAAAGTTAAAACTCACACAACACCAGGTTATAGCCCAACAGGTTTATTTGGAAGCACTAGCTTCTGGAGCACTGCTCCTTCATTGGTCCTTATGAAGGAGCAGCGTTCCGAAAGCTAGTGCTTCCAAATAAACCTGTTGGACTATAACCTGGATTTGTGTGATTTTTAACTCCATAGATAAAAGGGAAAGCCTCGATTTTCATATTGTTGCCAAAGACAGGCGTGTTTTGGCAGGGTCAGTTTGCTGCTTTGAGTAGTAACTCTACACCCCTTTCTTAACAATCAGGACAGTGTGGGAATCTGTTCCAGGCGCTCAGTCAATGCTGCAGTGATCTTTTCTGTCTTTCGTTCCTTGTCATGTTCAAAATGAACAACAGCATGGCCGAGATTGGCGACTTGGGAAACTGGGATACGGCTGCCCTCTTTGCAGTTTAGTGAAACCCAAATACCATGCAGGAAAGTAGTCATTCAGAAGAACCCGTGAGGTAGGGAAATGAGTAAATCCCGTGGTCTCTGTGACCCAGATTTCATTTCAGGTGGGACCGATTGATGAAAGCCCTTGCACTATCTAGCACACTACAGATTAAATGAATACAGGCAGTCAGTGAGGATAGTGGTGTAGAATAATAAGAAATTACCAATAAAAATCTAATACAGTAAGCATACCGTATGCTATACAAAGCTGTGCAGTTCACTCCATCAGTCACTGCAGCACAAATTGCCCTCATGGACAATATAACAGAACTTTCCAAACAGGTTGTTTCTCCTCGTTAAGGAAATTAAGCTCCTAAATCCCAATGTGTTGACATTGCTCTTCAATTGTTGAATCCTTTGAAATTATTAGCTGTTTATTAGAAGCTGTCAAGAAGATGTCAGTTCAGGAATTTAATTCTCGTCTGAACCATTTCTTTTCAACTCCTCCAAGAATAGCACCTTTGTGTTAAAAGTAAACTGGTTTTCTCAAGTTCGATCTTTCCTTTAGGCAATGTGTCTCAGCTAACTCATTTAGACATGACAATGTGAACCCAGGGTTAACCCGGATTAGCAGTGAAACCTAATTTCTCATTTTTTTAGGTCTGGGTTATGGTTTTGTTTTGGTGCAGTTTCTTAGATTCATTTTGACTTTTATTCCCATCCAGTCTCTGATTATCTTCATAAAGCTGCCATGAGTGTGAGTGTTGCATACAGAAACTTGCAAAACACTCAGAGAATTTTGTCCTATTCATGGAATTGACCAGCTTGGGTGCATCATTCAACTTGGAAATTGGCATGTCTTATGAACTGTGGGATGCCTGTAAGACAAATGTGATTGGTGTGTATATAATAGAACAAAAATGACCTTATGTCACTTTCCAGTCACTTCCCTTCATATATAAATCCCAGAAATGAAAAAAACTAAGGGGATCAATAAAAATAGGATTGTGATTGTCAGTATGATGCCATCCTTGAGCAGAAGACTATCAAGCATTCTGATCTCTTGAAAAATCATAATTTTTATTTGCCGGGCATCTTGGATTAGTTTGATATGAATATTTATGTTGTGGCGGCATAGTGATAATATAGTATGGTGGTGGGGCAGCATGGTGACTCAGTGGTTAGCCCTGCTACTTCACAGCCCCAGGCCCTGGGTTCGATTCCAGCCTCGGGCGACTTTGCACATTCCCCCTGTGACTGCATGGGTTTCCTCCAGGTGCTCCAATTTCTGCCCACACTCCAAAGATGTGCAGGTTAGTTGGATTGGCCATGCTAAATTTCCCATAGTACTTAGGGATGTGCAGGATTAGCCATGGGAACTGCAGGGTTACAGGGATAAGGTAGGGGGGCAGTGGGTCTGGTTGGGATACTCTTTGGAGTGGCAGTATGAATTCAATGGATCAAATGGCCTGCTCCCATACTGTAGGTGTTCTGTTCTTTAAAACTACAACGTAATCTCCTGACCTGGGCTAATAACCAGTAGAATAGGAGTTTAAACTCCACCATGTGTGACATCGAGTATATAAGTGTGATATGTGGATTTTAAAATAAAAGCAGATAGATTTTAGTAAATTCCTAAGTACTTTATTTCCTAATGACCTAAGTACTTTATTTCCAAGAAGACATGTAAGTTCAGTGAATTGCCTGACCACATCTTTGAGGTGTTAATAGATGAAATGTTGATACTGTTGAGCTGATGACAGGCAGAGAAAATAGACCAATGCCACCAGTTTTGTTTTAATCTCAGAGCAGAATGCTCAATGTTTCAGGTCAGGGAGACCAAGTGCCCTACCAGGAGGGGGTTTAGTCTGTGAAGCATCCCAGGGCGAGAGAATGTATTGAAGTGTTCCAGCTATTTGAACTGAAAAGAGACTCAGAATATCAGGTTGAAGAAGGTTCATACCAATAGACTGAGAAACAAGTTGTAAAACTGTCTCATCCGTCCAAGGAAAAGAAGTGGGAAGAGTCAGTTATATAAGGGATTAAAGGGTTGAGATAAGAATGATATTTCTCTGGGGTTTGACTATCTCTCATGGCTATTACTGGGAAACAGCTTGAAGCTTTGTTTTGTTGTTCATGTCTTCTATATATATAAGACTTTTTTCCCTCCATTTTATGTGCCATGGACAGAGGATATGAAGCAAAGTCTGTATTCTCTGAGACAGTTCAGAGGGTCATGGTCCATGTTGTGACCAATGACGGTGGAAGAAACGGAAAAGAGCTCCTTCAAGGAGATTTTAGGGAGTTAGGTAGGAAATTGAAAAGCAGGACATCAGCTGACTCCTGGAGCCGCACAACAGCTAATTTAGGAATCGAAGGGATGGGCAGATGAATGTGTGGCTGGGGAGATGGTGCAGGAGGGAGGCCTGTAGATTTCTGAAGCACTGGGATTTGGTCAAGTAGAGCTGAAACACAGATTAAACAGGTTACATTGGAACAGGAATGGGAAAAGCATCCTCAAAGGGGAGCTTTGCTCATGCTGTTGGGGTGACTTCAGGGTGATTGAATGTTCAGAGGGGAGAGAAGCTGAGATGGCATTAGAAGTAAAAATGCAAGTGACTCTGGAAGGCAGAGGAATCATAGAATGGATTAAAAAGTAGTGACTTGTTTTGAAGATTGATGGAATATGTTTTAATGCAAGGAAACTGAGGAATAAGATAGATGAGCAGAAGGTACAGAGAGGCACATGGGAGTTATGACGC
>NC_057725.1:63052606-63094349 GCF_004010195.1 Chiloscyllium plagiosum
TTGGGGGTGGACGGGGGCAGTGTTGGATGGGGGGGGCATATGGGTGGGGTGGGGGCTCGCACGCAGTGTGCTGCAGCCTAGTCTCCTGGACGGGGAATGGACTTAACAAACATCTCCGAGCCCCAGAGGAAAAGCATTGAATCAATTAACCAAATAATCAATTAGCGCAGTGTGCTGCAGCCTAGTCTCCTGGACGGGGAATGGACTTAACAAACATCTCCGAGCCCCAGAGGAAAAGCATTGAATCAATTAACCAAATAATCAATTAGTTGAATGAAGTAGTGCCCGCCCATCTCGTTCGGATAATCAAGGTTCCTCTGTATTTCTATTTCCTGTGAATACCTGGGGCCCAGTGCTAATCCGTGTGGAACCCTACGAGTCACTACCGTACATCGGGATAAAGGCCCAAGTCAACTGGTTTAAGGGGAATTCTTAAGCAGTTTGAGCATGAGAAAGAAACGAATCAGCTGGAAATGGGAAAGGCAATGGAAAACTATACAACTTGAACCTGTAGGTCAGAATCAGCAAAAGGAAACAAGAAAGAGCACTGAACAAGCTGAAACTAGAATTGAAAAGGTGAGTAAAATGGTCAAAGGAAAAGCATATTTAATGGAGAGGAGGCTGATGGCCGAGTTAGTGTCAATTTCATTCGAGATTTCACATGATTATGACACAGCAGGAAGAGATATTCTTGCAAGCTAATTCCTGAGGCAAAAGTTTCGAAACATAAGGAAACAACTTGGCCGACATGCCTTATATTTCAAAACATTTGGATCTTAAGATATAGTATTAGAAGCAAATGCCACTTATTAATTTCTCAGGGAATTTACCTACTTAGATGAATTTAATATTTCACTTCCTCCAGCAAATAGAATTCATGTTCAAGGTCAGAGAGTCCAACAGTTAGACAGCAGCAGAGATGGCTTGTCATTGTCAGCTAATTGATAAAATTAAATCTTTTATTCATCATTTCCGTGAAGCCGAGAAGGATAGAAAGTGAGAGATTAAAAGGAAGGCAGGTCAGCAGAGTAGGGAAGGAACAATTGCGGGGAAAGCTTTGCGAATTCTTCCTCAAACAGAGCAGGAAGTTGCTGAGAATAGCAAAGGTTAAAATGGGACACCTTCGCTCGGAATACTGCAAGTTGCGGGGAAACCTATGGACTATTTTGAGGTTTCGATTAGATTCCCTACAGTGCAGAAACGGGCCCTTTGGCCCAACAAGTTCACACCAACCCTCCGAAGAGTAACCCACCCAGACCCATTTCCCTCTGACTAATGCACCTAGCACTATGGGCAATTTAGCGTGGCCACTTCACCTGACCTGCACATTTTGGACTGTGGGAGGAAACCCATGCAGACACAGGGAGAATGTTCAGACTCCACACAGGCAGACACCCGAGGCTGGAACCAAACCCGGGACCCTGGTGCTGTGAGGCAGCAGTGCTAACCACTGAGTCACATTGCCAACCTAACGTTTCTCAACAAGTGGAAGGATGATTTTAAAATGATGACAGGATATGACCCAAGTGGACTGAGAGTAGCGACTTGCAGGAAAATCCACATCAGAGCAGTGAATCATTCAGAAGGGTAATAGTGGGACTGCAGGGTCAATATGATCTCATAAAGGTGAAGGCTGGGATCACCAAGTCCAGAGAACCCTGCATGTCCAGGGATGAACATATTAAGGGATTGAATAAGGGGGAAAATAATGAAGCTTATGGTCGAAAGCTCATAAAAGCGGGTGCCTTAGAGGAGCATAGAAAGTGTAGGGTTGTTTAATGTGTCATGGATAACAGCAGCAATGTTAGATCTTCAAAGGATTAAGCAACTGAAATTATGTTGTGTAACCTACGTCCAGCTAAGAAGGATCCTCTTCTTAATTAACCCTTTGAATTCACTGAGCTGTTCCTTGAACCACAAGGGCAATTATTTGAGATGGCATCTATAAGGAGAAGATTTTACTGAGGGCAAAGAATTATTCGTGGTGACCTTATGGTTAATAGGCAAAAGGATCATATGGCTAAGAATATTCTAGGATTTAAGTAAAAACCTATACTAATGTTTAATTAACATAATGACAGAGCACAGAAATGTTATAGTGAAGCCTGCACATTTTCTCTAAATCCAGGCTATGACATTTCCCAATGTGAGTCTTTCAAATGCATATGTTACTCTTCATTTCATGTACTGCATTTATACAGAGGTTACAGAGATGGGATAGTTCTGGGTGGGATGATCTTTGGAGGATGGTGTGTACTCAATGGGCTGAATGGCCTGCTTCTACACTGTATTTATCTTGAGTCAGCTTCAATATGAGTGTACCTCAGTCTGAAAGAATTGAAAAGCATCTCAACTTAATGCCACCCATACAGCACTGTATGGAAACAATGACTGGAATTATTGGAAACTATTTACAGGATATTGTCTCATTCCTGGAACAGAACTGTTAAACTCTCATATTGCAGGATTTTTTTTTCTCATTGTTTCCAAATTTAAGCTTTTCTTTCACACATTGTTTTTTCCAATTTCCATTATTTGAATACATTCAAGCAGTTATACGCTTTCTCTGTACCTTAGACTACATTCAGTGAATGAACAGTTGAGGAATACAGACGTGAAGGATTCTGGCTTTGTTCCACTATCTGTTGGCTTGAGTCTGGTTGGTAGGAAGGGGTAAATTGACCAGGGTACCTATTCCTGTTCACTATCTATTACTATTTGGGCAGAACGATAACAATAGGGACAGATGGTACTGTGTTTTTCAATTCTATTGCAATTTCAAAGCTCACCAAACCAAAGAAGAACACAGATGAAACATCCTTACATAGAAAATGGTTAGAATGTGAACCTCATATCAACATGGGGTAGTTAGCTGAATTAGAGTCATAGAGATATACAGCATGGAAACAGACCCTTCAGCCCAACTCGACCACGCCAAGCAGATATCCCAAATTAATCTAGTTCCTTTTAAGGTCATCTCTCAGGCTCCAGGGAAAATAACTCCAGCCTATTCAGCCTCTCCTTCTAACTCAAACCCTCCAACCCTGACAACATTCTTGTAGATCTTTTCTGAACCCTTTCAAGTTTCACAACATCCTTCCTATAGGAGGGAGACCAGAATTGCGCACAATATTACAGAAGTGGCATAACCAATGTACTGTACAGCCACAACATGACCGCTCAACTCTTATACTCAATGCACTGACCAATAAACGCCTTCTTCACTACTCTATTGACCTGCGACTCTACTTTCAAGGAGCTATGAACCTGCACTCCAAGGTCTCTTTGTTCAGCAACACTCCCCAAGACTTTACCATTACGTGCATTAGTCCTGCTCTGATTTATCTTTCCAAAATGCAGCATCTCACATTTATCTAAATTAAACTCCATCTGCCACTCATCGGCCCATCTGATCAAGATCCCGTTGTAGTCTGAGGTAACCTTCTTCACTGTCCACTACACCTCTAATTTGGGTGGCATCTGCAAACTTACTAACCATTACTCCTATGTTCACGTCCTATGAATAGCATGAACATCTTTTAGAAGGAAGCTAGATAAACGCATGAAAGAGAAAGGGTTAGATATGCTGATCGGGTAAGATGAATTAGAGTGCGAGGTGGCCTTTGTAAAGCAAAAGCTAGTTGGACAAAATGGCCCGTTGCTGTGCTTGTAAATGGCAAAGAATTCTATGAACATGAAGATTTTTGTAATATTTTTTAAAGACATGATAAAACACAACATGGATGTGAGGCCTTTCATGTGAGAATAATTGCAGATTGATTGTATGAAAGATTTACCAGTAAACACAATCATGTTTCCAACAGGAGTTGCCAATTCCAGATACAGGCAGGAGGGATCCCCAAATAAAACATTGCTACAGTGGATTTAATTCATGTGGTAATGATTGTGACAACCTTATTGCTTCACTTTAATGTTAAAGTCATGTTAGAGCCATTACTGATCTTTCATTATTTTTAGTTTAGTTTAGTCTTTTATTAATTTTGGTTTCATAGAATCCCTATAGTGTAGAAGCAGGCCATTCGGCCCATTGAGTCCACACCACCCTCCAAAGATCACCCCATCCCTGTAACCCCACATTTCCCATGGCTAATCCATCTACCCGCACATCCCTGGACATGATGGACAACTTATGGCCAATCCACCTAACCTGCACATCCCTTGGCCTGTGGGAGGAAGCCAGAGCACTGCAGAGAATACAAACACTCCATGTAGACAGTGGCCCGAGGGTGGGATCGAACCCGGGACCATGGCAATGTGAGGCAGCAGCGCTAACCACTGAGCCACCTTGTCACCCAAAAACAACGTTTGAAGTTGTGAACTGGAAACTGAGCTAAAGATGACTTTTGGAGTGTGGCTAACAGCTTGTGTTAAAAGAAACTCTAGACCAAACAAGAATTTGGCAGGAAGTTAATTGTAAGTTAGTTCCCAATTAAAAGTCCTGCAGAGGTTTGATCACTATGGATGAGCATTATATATCCATGGATAGCAGACATTGGCCATTAGTGAGATCAGTACCTGGTTCCAGCCAGTCTGAAAAATACCATTTGATCACACAGATGGCAGATGTTGAATGGTAAGAGCTGGTGGAAGGGATGGTTGTTGGTTTGTTGGGGAGAGGTCAGAGTTTGAAGGAAGCTGGCTGTTGATGTTGCAGCATGAAGATTTGAAGGTTCCCTGCCTAACCTCCCATGAGCAGCTCTGGAAGCTCAGGGAATAGAAAACTAAGTTATTACTGCCTTTTCCTGAGTAAACTATAAAGGTGACCCCGATCAACATCTTCAGGAAATCAACCAAGAAACCATCACCTACGTCTGGGGGACAATGCATTGTAAAGAATACTTAAATAACCTGTCCACTGGCTTTTATTGATTCCTTATCTATGTTTTGCTTGTCGGTCTGTTTGTCTCTTGTGTGGTTGGGGCTGAAAACAAAATTTTGGGGTTTAATGTATGAGATGAATGTGTTGGATTTTGCTCTACTGAAGTTATTGTATTATTAATCAATTGCTACATCTTTTGTTTAAGCTACAAACTAGTGTAGAGAATTGATTATTTGCAAAGTGTGGGATTGATTTATCAAACATTTCTGGTTGTGGCAAACCAGGGCAGTTCATGGCTTGGCAGAACAAAGAGAGCGAGGGGTGCAGGTGCATAGTTCTTTGAAAACGGAGTCGCAGGTAGACAGGGCAGCACATGTGCCTGCATTGGTCAGTGCGTTGAGTACAGGAGTTGGGATGAACAGGTGCCTGGTGTCTCCCTCAGTCAGCTGCAAAGTGTGGCAGTGATGTGCTCCCGATTCTCATCTCACTAACGTATGCCCCGAGGAAGGGGGGTGGGTCAGTATCTAAGCTGGTGGGAGCTCCCTTGTCCTCAGTGGGAGGTGGAGGTAATGACTGGAGGAGCTGGTTTGGAGGAGCTGTGTGGGTGCTGCCGGTGCCTGAAGGTGAAATAGGGTGAGAAGCTTCACCCCGATAAGAATATATTCAGAGTGGTGTCAATGGAAGAGCAGCAGCACACGATGGGTCTTTCTGGAACATGGAGATCTCAGTGAACGCTCTTCAGCGCCTTCCGCTAATTCTCACCTTAGGACCTGAGCAGATGGATATTGGCCACTCCAATACCCATGGTGGATTGTTCTGGTCTCCTGTGGCCTGTTTCTCCTGGAATCAGTGAGATGGAAGTAACTAGTCTTAGCTGGTATGTTCAGTACAGGTGCAGGAAAGGTGGTGAGATGTGCTGGATGAGTGACGAGGGAGCACAGAGGGCAGGAAGGGTTTTGTAGTTGAGGGAATACATTGCATAGAGTAGTGTAAGCAGTAAAGCATGAGGCTGGGTGGGAGGTGGGTGCAGTAGCAGGGTCCCAGAGTGTCAGGTAGTGGAGAGAAGGTGGGGACACTTACCCTTGCAGAGTATAGAAAATCACACACCTCCTTCCTACACCACTGGGCATTCCTCCAGACCCATGGAAACAGCATTGACCTGGATGGCATCTTTGGACCAGGATGGCAGGGCCTGGTGGCGCTTGTCCTAGGAAAGAAGACGGCCACCTTGGCACTACCATGTCCAACGGAACCTCCTGCTGCATGCCAGAGTGCCAATTTGCCTCAATCAACCATATTGTTTGGACATCCTTGCATATACCCAGATGATGGAGGGCAATTCCTGACTCACAGTATCAGGATTGGTGTTTAGCTGGGACATAGGTATAGCAGAAGGTCCCAGTACGATCAAGCACTTCCCCGGCAGTGAGTGCAAAATCACGGAGCTGTGGAGGAACAGTGCCTATGTAATGTGGTGAGCAGTGTAAAGTTATACACAAACACTTTGTAGCGTTCATGGAGAAAAAGTTCCCAATGGAGCTCCTTGACTTGATACTTAGCCACATTTTGGGAAAAATGTCTATCTTTTTTGTAGTCTCTTTATTTTCTCTTCACAATTTGCTCTCCTCACTGTTTCTCTCTATCATCAAGCAATCTGGTAACTGTACCTTCCATTCCTTTATCTAAAATGTTTATACGAATCACAAATTGTTATAGTCCCAGCAATACTCCCTGTGGCACATCATTCTTTACATCTTACCAACCTGTAAAAGACCCATTTATACTCGCTCTTAGGTTCCCCATGGCTAGCCAATCTTCTGTCCATGGCAGTATGAGTTTTTATTTTTGGAGAATTATAGAATCGTACAGTACAGGAAGTGGCCCTTCGACCCATCGGGTCTGTACCCCCAAAGCTACACTAAATCTACCCTACTCCCACTTTGCAGTACTTGGTTCATGTTCTTCAATGTTATTCCATCTCAACTGCTCATCCAAAGGTTTACCCTCCCAGATAGAGCTTTCCAGATTCCCATCACCCCTCTGGAGAAAATCATTTTTCTCAAATCCCCTCTGAATCCCTTGCCTTTCAGTTTAAAAATGATGCCCCTTGTTATTGGCCCTTCGAATAAGTGGGAGGAGCTTCTTTCTGTACACTCCTCATAAATCTTATCCACCTCAGTCAGGACCCCCCCTCAACCTCCTCTACTCTAAAGAAAACAACCCGTGCTTATCCAACTTCTCTTCATAGCTACAGTCTTTCAAATATAGTGCTTTCTGAAATGCCTTCCAGGAATGTCAATACTGTACACCCACCAGTACGCCTTTATCCAAGTACATGCAACTTCCTCAAAGAGCTGTCATAAATTAGTTAAACATGATTTCCCTTTCTTAAAACCATGCTGACTCTGCCTGATTATTTGGAACTTTTTCGCAGTGCCCTGTTATAACGTATTTAATAACATGTTAAGCTAATTAGCACTTCCCTGCTTTCTGTCTCTGCCCCCATCCCCACTCCCACCCCCCCCCCACCCCCCCCACTTTATGAATAAAGGGATTATATTCACTATCTTCCAATCCCTGAATTAAGAGGATTTTGAAAAATTAAAACCAATGTGTCAACCATCTCACTTCTTTTGAGACCCTCGGATGATTTTCATTAAGACCTAAGGATTTGTCAGCCTGTTGCTCCAATAATTTACTTTGTACCACTTCTCTAGGAGATTATTATTTTCCTGTGTTCACTCCTCCCATTTCCTGATATAAATGGCTACTCAGATGGAGGTTAAACGGTCCCATTCCTTGGCACCATTTTGGAGCGTGTCCTGGTCATTACTTACCCTCCACCAGTGTTGCTAAACAAATGATCTGGTCAATATCACCATTGCTGTTTCTGTGATCTTACTGTGAGTAAATTGGCTGTCACATTCCTACAAGTGTTCAAAGGTTCCTCATTCTTAGGTGCACTATTCCCACTTCCAAACTGTCCCTGAGAAGGTACTAGTGAGCTGCTCTCACTAAAACCGAGTAGCTTGCTAGGCCATATCAGAACAGTCCAAATTAGTCACATTAGTTCTTATCTGAACAGAGTTCTATCCGTGAACCAGATGCTTTTACAACAATCTGGTCATTTCATGGTTAGCGTTATGGTAGCTCTTTATCTCAGTTTTCTTTAATCGACTGACTTTAAATTTCTGATCACCATGGTAGGATTGGAACTCGCATCTCCAGATCATTAATCCATCTCTCTGGATTGCTGGATCATCAATCACCAAGCTGCCTTGCTACTGAAAATGGCTCTAAAGAGCTTAGGGATGTCCTATGGTTGTGAAAGGCGCTACAGAAATGTAAGTCTTTCCTTTTTAAAAAAATCTGTGCACTCTTTCTACTAAGGCACCCAAAGAGGGGGTGAAGGATTAGAATGGCTGCTAAACATCACTGAAAATCCCATTAACCTCAAGCATCAGTTGGCCCTTATTCCTGTTAGATTCTTACAGGATGTGTTAGTCATGGCCTAGCCCAGTTAAACAGATTGAGTTTCAACCCATGAATAATCTCTTTGAAATAGTGTGCACCTGAGGTGCCAGTCCTGCTTGCACTGAGATATGCAGTCGATGAAGACAGGTCGTGGTTTCTGATAGTATCAACTCGTTGCCTTTACTGTAAATTACATGGAGTTTGAGTTCACGCCATTCCTTTCAGAGGTAATGGGTTCATCACAGCAGCACAAATCTGGATTCTGGAACTATGGAGTAATCAGCAAAGAATGCTGTAAATGCTCAATGGGTCAGACAGCATTTAGGAAAAAATTTAACCAGTTAATGGCCCAAGACCCCTGAGGAGTGAGTGTCACCATCAAATTGCCACTTCACTCCTTGTTTTAATCATTACAATAGAGCTGTATATTTCTGGCATGGCATTCTGAAAGGGGCCTTTTTTAGAAATGCAGGGTGTAGCTGTTTCTGAAGTCTACCCTCTCAGTTTAAGACTGTTGAAGAAACCCAAACCACTCCCCCTTTTTCCAGTAGGAGGGTCAGGGTTGTGTCAGACGGTGTAGTCAGGTCTTGAGAGAGCATGAACTGGGGGAGTGGAGGAGGTAGTCTGACTGGAGGAATTAGTTGGACGGGAGGGGTTAGTGAATTTGGAGGGCATCAGTTGGCTTGGAGAGGGTGGTCCTGTTGGAGGAGTGGTCAAGTCAGAGGGGCAGTTGAGGGTCATCACCGGTCAGAAGGTTAAATGTCCAGGCAATCACTGCCTAGCCATTGTATCAGTGTTACTGAGGGGTCCTGATGCATATCTTGGGGAATACATTTGGTCTAATACATTAGACAATGATTTTCTATATGATTGATGAGGGAAGGGCAGTGGGTGCTGTCCACATGGACTTTGATAAGGCATTTGATAAGGTACTTCATGGCAGGTCAGGACAAGACAGTCTCATGGGATCCGAGGTGTTGCTGGCTGGTTGGATACAGAACTGGCTTGATCATAGAAGACAGAGAGTAGCGGTGGAAGGGTGCTTTTCAGAATGGAGATCAGTGACCAGTGGTACTGGGACCTTTGATGTTTGTAATAACATAGAAATGATCTGGAGGAAAATGTAGGTTGCAGTTAGTGAGGAAGATTGTCAAAGGATACAGTGTGTTATAGATAGATTGCAGATCTGGGAAGAGACATAGCAGATGGAGCTTAATTCGGGCAAATGTGAGGTGATGCATTTCAGAAGATCAAAATGAGGTGCAAATTATACAATAAATGGTAGAAGCCTTAGGCGCACTGACATACTGGATCTGGGGTTACAAATCCCTGAAAGTCGCAACATGGGTGGATAAGGTGATCCTGAAGGCTTGCTTTCATTGCTAGGGGAACCAAGTATAAAAGTTAGCAAGTTACGTTACAGCTGTACAAAACTTGAGTTTGGCCACATTTGGAATATTGAGTGCAATTCTGGTCACCACACTACCAGAAGGTTGTGGATGCTTTGGAGAGGGTTTACAGACAAGGTTTACGAGGATGTCGCCTGGTCTGGAGGATTTTAGTTATGAGGAGAGGCTGGATAAACTTGGATAGTTTTCACCGGAACGACAGAGGCTGAGGGGTGACTTCATAGAGGTCTACAAAATTATGAGAGACAGAGATGGGATGGATAGTCACAGGATTTTTTTCCAACGTGGAAAGGTCAACTACAAGAGGATTCAAGCTGTGAAGGGGAAAGTTTAGGGGAGAAGTGTGGGGAAAACCTTCAGACTGAGGGTGGTGACTGCCTGGAATGCACTTCCCTTGGAGGCAATGGAAGCAGGCATGTTAGCAATGTTTAAGGCATTTCTTGAGAAGCACATAAATGGGAGGTGAACAGAGGGTTAGAAACTGTGCATGGGCAATAAGTGGCAATCTAAATAAGGACTAGAATTCGGTGCAGGCTTGGTGGGCTGAAGGGCCTGTTCTTGTGCATTGAATTTTATTGATTATGGTCAGGTCTGCAGCGCTGGGACATCCTGACAATGCTCCAGTGAATTGCTATGGTGCATCTTGTAGATGGTACACTCTGCTAACACTGGGTGTCAGTGATGGAGGAAGTAAATGGTGATGAATAGGTTGCCAATCAAACAGTTTTCTCCTTGCTGGCATTGAGCTTCTTGAGTGTTGAGAGCACTGATCAGGTGGAGTATTCCTATCTTGACCTGTTCCTTGAAATTCCTTTGTGAAATCAGAATATAAATTTGACGTGGTATCACTCTGGAAGTGGTGAGAAGACCAACTGGGATGTTTGTCTGAGTATGGGGCTGGTGAGTGGAACATGAGGACAAGGGAACCTCGATTGTGGTAGGGTAGGGAAGATTCAGGGGGATAGAAAACAGGGAGGAAGTGAGAGAAACATGGAAAATAGGGCGAAATGATCAAGGGTATGTTAGTGAGAAGAATTGCCGATTGAGAAAAATATAGAGATAGCAAAATAAATGTTATGGAATGTGATCAGATGAATGCCTAGAAAGAATTGTAGTCAAGGCAGTGCGGGAGTATAATAGAGGGAGTTATTGAATTTAGTAACAGTAACAATGGTAAGTGGATGGGACTTACTGTAACCAGTGTGCTTCAAGGTAGCACTGAAGCAATACTTTGAACAATCAAATACGAATTATTGTGACTGCTTCCTCATTTTGCTGAGTCTAAGTGATTAGTCTCCCACCCAGTCTGTAGAGAGGACACTCTGTCAGAACGTACAATATTGTTTGTGTCTGTCCACAAGCACACCGGGGTTTCAATCAAGGTCAAGTGTTGGAGACTGGCTGCACAGGAGCCCTGGGCCTGTTCTGAGTCTGTTTTAACGGGAATCACTCTGACCATGGCGTTCAAAGCCATGTCGTTTGACAGAAGGAACTTGTTCCAAAGAACTTGCTGGTGAATCCCTGACAGTGAACACTGATTGATGGCTTGAGAAAATCAACCAAGAAATAATCACATATACTTGTGGAACAATGCATCACGTAAAAACTGCTTAACTAGTCTGGTCCATTTCATTAGTTTTCTTCACCGTGTTTGTCTGTCTGTCGGTCTGTTGTGTGAATGAGGCTGAAAAAAGGGATTAGCTCAGACATGTGGGCATATTCCTGCGCTGGACTCTTCCAATCCCTTTGTTTCCCAATCCTTGATCCGGCAACCTGACTATATCCCTATTAACATAAGGGGAGGAGGATGCAATCAGGGTTGGGGAATCAAACAAATGATGCAAATTGACTAGACTTGATTTTGATTTTACCAATATTATGTTGGAAAATATCCTGACTAATCTATCACTTGACATCAGACAAACAGTGACATGTCATGGTGATGGATTGTCAAACTAAAAGTGATGACAGATGAATGAATGAACGAACATACCGAAATGACAGGGCGGAAAGGACAAGTCTCTCCCACATTAATGAGAGAAGGAGTACCATAAATATTCACACTCTATCCACCTACACCTTGAACTCAGCCCACAACTCATTTAGTTCTCTGGCAAAGATAAACAAAACAGAGAAAAGTCCAGGGCTCATGAGATAAAAGTACATTTCTCGCCTACATCCTTAGGCCACCAAATCATATGAACCATTAACTCATTGTATGCTAATCCTTCTGCATGCTGTCATTTCTGCCCCAGTCAAGAGTCGGCCCGGCTCCCTCCTGACTGCAAACAAATACATAACATCAACACAATATTCAGAGGCTCAGGGCAGTGAGAAAACATAATCTGTAAACGTACAGCCTCTGCCTGATGGGTCAGAAGGGATCGCAAACTCACAGCTCATATGTGGGCAAGAATCTAACTGTAATAGACAAAGAATGAGCAAATTGTAAACAGCATAATATTGATTTTCTTACAAGACGCACAAGTCTACAATGAGATGCAATTTCCTCCTGTAAAAGTTTCCTTGTTGAAAATTCCTAATGGTATTTGGCAGTATCCTATCGGAAAGATGTTATGAAACTTGAAAGTGTTCAGTAAAGATTTACAAGGATGTTGCCAGGGTTGGAGGATCTGAGCTACAGGGAGAGGCTGAACAGGCTGGGGCTGTTTTCCCTGGAGCATCGGAGGCTGAGGGGTGACCTTATAGAGGTTTACAAAATTATGAGGGGCATGGATAGGATAAACAGGCAAAGTCTTTTCCCTGGGATCGGGGAGTCCAGAACAAGAGGGCATAGGTTTAGAGTGAGAGGGGAAAGATATAAAAGAGACCTAAGGGGCAACGTTTTCACGCAGAGGGTGGTACGTGTATGGAATGAGCTGCCAGAGGATGTGGTGGAGGCTGGTATAATTGCAACATTTAAGAGGCATTTGGATAGGTATATGAATAGGAAGGGTTTGGAGGGATATGGGCCGGGTGCTGGCACTAGATTGAGTTGGGATATCTGGTCGGCATGGACGAGTTGGACCGAAGGGTCTGTTTCCATACTGTACATCTGTATGACTCTAGTAAGAAGCAAAGAAGAAGTAACTGTACCATTAGAGGTTTCTTGTGAGAATATGTGGAATGTTGACCTGATTCTCTTTATAGTGATGTGGTTGTATTCTGAGACTAGCACGAGAAGTGTTAACGTTGGGAAGTGGAGCACAATATGCACTGGCACACACTGTGCCAAATTATGGGCAGGTCTCAGCTGTGATTTCAAGCCCAACATGAAGTTTATTAAAAGCTAAAAATTGGGAACTCTTGGGTCAGAGAGCATCTGTGAAGAGAGAAACAGTCTTTACTTTTCAGGTCAGTGAGCCTTAATCAGAAATTGATTGCAATTGCTCGAGCAAATTACATGTAGAACCATTCTAGTCAACAGATCAAGCAAATGCTGATCCCATCAGCACAGAGACACAACTTGCATCAAAAGTGGCTGTGTGCACTGGTGAATAAAAGACGTGGGATGAAGAATGGTGGGGAGGGCTGTGGAGGTTGGTTTGAACTGTGGGATGGCTCCAACCTCCAGGCTGTGGGGGAGGTCAAATGAGGCTAAAAGAGAGGTCACATCAAGCCAGGGAGAACACTGGGAACCGACTTCAGGAGGAGCAGTTAGTGCAAGGCGCACAGCACTACTCCCCGAGACACACATTCTGTTTCTTCCAATCATTGTCTGCAGATTACACCAGTTCTGTTGGCCACTGGGAGATAGAATGTAGACATTTTCCCTGATCAAACTGTTCAGAGATGCTATAACACACCTCTGGAGATGGTGGGACTTGAACCAGGCCTCCTGACTCAGAGATAGGGACACTGCTACTGACGATATCAAGTTTATACAGGGCATAATCTGCAATGCCAATCAGGAGTGCATTAAAATATAAAATGCTGTGGTTAAAGGCACTGAAAACATTTTCAGTACCAAACTCTGAGGCACAGGCAAAGATGAGTGACGGTACAGAGGTGAAAATAGGGGATCTTAGAAACAAGAGAATCCTTAAACAGTAAATTACAGTTGGGACAGAACTTAGGGAGGGCAAGAGATGAGACCTGTCTTTGCACACAGAGTACGAAACTAACATGATACAGGTCATTATGCTATAACGCAGGTTTTGTTAGCGTGAATTCGCCAAAACACGATTGACAAATTGCGACAAACTATTTCTACAGCATGAAGTTTTAAAGGGTGTATTGGTTATACCGTAATTCCGGCCCCATTAGTTTAAATGGTGCTGCTATTATGCGATTTTCTTACAACATGGGGCTGCAGGAGAATGGAACTACTGCGTTATAGCAGAAATGGCAGATTTTTAGCCAAAGCTGTGAATATATTACTTAATTGATGTTGCTTCTGTTTTTGCAATAAATGTTTATTTTCGCTTACAAAAACTGATCAATAACATCACCTTAATTCAGTACATGCTCTCAGTCCTAAGACTTTAGCAGGCTCCTTTGTTTCAGATTTCACCTTTAACCATGTTGCAATTCAAACTCAGGAGCTTGGAACATTATCCTGGGAGCTCGACCAAAGCAGAGACACTACCATTGCGCCACCATCTGGCAGAATCAGAAATTTCCGATTCTATCCAGTGATAATTTTAAATAACATCTCCAATCCTAATTGGTGGCTGTTGCTGTTTCTCCTGTCCCTAACCCAGCGACTGTTGCTGTTTCTCCTGTTCCCGATCCAGTGATGTTGGTGTTTCTCCTGTTCCTAACCCAGTGACCATTGGTGTTTCTCCTGTTCCCTACCCAGTGACCATTGGTGTTTCTCCTGTTCCCTACCCAGTGACCGTTGCTGTTTCTCCTGTTCCTGACCCAGTGACCATTGGTGTTTCTCCTGTTCCTGACCCAGTGACCGTTGCTGTTTCTCCTGTTCCTGACCCAGTGACCGTTGCTGTTTCTCCTGTTCCCGACCCAGTGACCGTTGGTGTTTCTCCTGTTCTTGACTCAGTGACCATTGGTGTTTCTCCTGTTCCCGACCCAGTGACTGTTGCTGTTTCTCCTGTTCCCGACCCAGTGACCATTGCTGTTTCTCCTGTTCCTAACCCAGTGACGTTGGTGTTTCTCCTGTTCCCGACCCAGTGATGTTGGTGTTTCTCCTGTTCTTGACCTGTCCTCTAACCTTAATTAAGAGTCCACAGACGTGCCACAAAAAGAGGGTCAAAGGAAGTTTAGATCGAAGAGTGAGGCTTCAGCTCAGGAATCTTTGACAAGGAAGTTGAGTGAAGTGATTACACCACAGTTGAAGAGGGTGAAGACATGACTGCCCAGCTGGTTCAGTGCGCTACATGCTTGATGTGGGAGGTCAACGACTCTGTGTCTGGCTCGTATATGTGTGGAAAATGTGTGCACATTCAGCAATTGACCGAGCATATTGCCGACCAGGGAGAAGGCAATTCTGGATCTGGTATTGTGTAACGAACCAGAATTGGTCAGAGACCTCGAATTGAAGGAGCCATTGGGAAGTAGCGACCATAATACAATAAGCTTCAATCTGCCCAGTGACTGTTGCTGTTTCTCCTGTTCCTGACCCAGTGACTGTTGCTGTTTCTCCTGTTCCTGACCCAGTGACTGTTGGTGTTTCTCCTGTTCCTGACTCAGTGACCGTTGCTGTTTCTCCTGTTACCGACCCAGTGACCGTTGGTGTTTCTCCTGTTCCCGACCCAGTGACCGTTGGTGTTTCTCCTGTTCCTGACCCAGTGACTGTTGCAGTTTCTCCTGTTCCTGACCCAGTGACTGTTGCTGTTTCTCCTGTTCCTGACCCAGTGATGTTGGTGTTTCTCCTGTTCCTAACACAGTGACTGTTGCTGTTTCTCCTGTTCCCGACCCAATGACTGTTGCTGTTTCTCCTGTTCCCGACCCAGTGACTGTTAGTGTTTCTCCTGTTCCCGACCCAGTGACTGTTAGTGTTTCTCCTGTTCCCGACCCAGTGACCGTTGGTGTTTCTCCTGTTCCTGACCCGTGACCGTTGCTGTTTCTCCTGTTCCTGACCCAGCGACTGTTGCTGTTTCTCCTGTTCCCAACCCAGTGACCGTTGGTGTTTCTCCTGTTCCTGACCCAGTGATGTTGCTGTTTCTCCTGTTCCTGACCCAGCGACTGTTACTGTTTCTCCTGTTCCCAACCCAGTGACTGTTGGTGTTTATCCTGTTCCTGACCCAGTGACCGTTGGTGTTTCTCCTGTTCCTGACCCAGCGACTGTTACTGTTTCTCCTGTTCCCAACCCAGTGACTGTTACTGTTTCTCCTGTTCCTAACACAGTGACTGTTGCTGTTTCTCCTGTTCCTAACCCAGTGACCGTTGGTGTTTCTCCTGTTCCTGACCCAGTGACGTTGGTGTTTCTCCTGTTCCTGACCCAGTGACCGTTGGTGTTTCTCCTGTTCCTGACCCAGTGACTGTTGCTGTTTCTCCTGTTCCTGACCCAGTGATATTGGTGCTTCACCTGTTCCTGACCCAGTGACCGTTGTTGTTTCTCCTGTTCCTAACCCAGTGATATTGCTGTTTCTCCTGTTCCTGCCCCAGTGATGTTGATGTTTCTCCCATTGCTGGCACAACTGCTAGAATCCTCCCGTTACTACCTAGATGAAACAATAGTATTCCCTTTCCGTTGGTGTTTCTCCTGTTCCTGACCCAGTGACCATTGCTGTTTCTCCTGTTCCTAACCCAGTGATGTTGATGTTTCTCCCATTGCTGGCACAACTGCTAGAATCCTCCCGTTACTACCTAGATGAAACAATAGTATTCCCTTTCAAACTTTGTGGTATTTCTCCCGATTGATCAGCTATTTGTGTTTTAAGTTTTGTCTCTGCTATAGATCATTGATAGATAGTAAGTGCTGAAAAACCTCAGTGGACCAGGCAATGTCTGTGCAGTGAAATCGAGTAAATGCTTCAGGTCTGTGGCTGGAGCTGAATACAGACAGAAATGCCATGGTTTTTAAGGTATTGGAAGGGAGAGAGTACAGGAAGAAAGGAGAAGGTCCGTGATTATGTTGGAGGCTGGGGAGATGGAAGAACAAATCTGATAGACAACCACATGCTGCATAATGGGATGGTATCACATCCATAGGTCTGTGTGGGTAAATCATTCATCATTGCATCAGCAAGGAATGAGCCCAGCTGATGTCCTTCTCTGTATTTTGCTGTTCAAACTCTCGGACAGTAATCCTTAATCAAATCAACGTTACTACATATTTTTCATGTCGTTTTTATATTTATCTGTGGTTGCCATTAGCGAGCTGTCAGGCTCCCAGGTATCTGGTTGATGGGATGATGGGCTGGATTTAGGCATCTCATCATTGGTCCTTCTGTCATTGGCTATTGCAGCACATATTTCACTTCCTCCTTTTTGGCTTCTCTATCCATTGGAGGCAGGAAAGCTGTAGTGCAGTGTAATTTCTCTGACAGTCTGATGCAAATATTATTGAAATTGAAATCTTATGACCCTCTCAAGCAGAATAAGAGATCCCCCTTCCACTATTTGAACAGAAAGTGGTGGAATTTACCCTGTGTCCCGGTCGATATTTGTCCCTCCAATACCACGAATCGCACTCTGTATCCACTTACTGCTATTTTGGGAGAGCTTGCTGCTCACTGATTGGCTATCCTGTTTCTTACACTTGAAAAATGACCATACTTTTCAAGAAGTTCATTGGTGGTAAAATGCTTTAAGCAATTCTCAGTTTGGGAAAGTTATAGAAATAGAAGTTCTTTGGTAACACTTATCTAAAGATGTAAATATATGTACTTAGTCATACAGCACAGAAATAGACTCTTCGGTCCTACCAGTCCATGCTGAACATAATCCCCAAAGCAAACTAGTCCTACCTGCCTGCTCCTGGCCCATATCCCTCCATGCCTTGCCTATCCATGTACTTATTTAAGTGTCTCTGAAATGTTTTAAGTGTGAACACATCCACCACTTCCCTCAGGAAGTTTATTCCACTCTGTGTAAAAGATTTGTCCTTCATGTCTTTTTTAAATCTCTCTCCTCACCTTAAAACTATGCACCCTATTCTTGAAATCCCCAACCCTTCGGAAAAGACACCATTAACTTTATCTATACACATGATTTTATAAATCTCTATAAGGTCACCTCTCAAACTCCTATGCTCCAGTGAAAAAAGTGCTAGCCTATCCAAACTTTGATTAGATTAGATTAGATTAGATTCCCTACAGTGTGGAAACAGGCCCTTCGGCCCAACAAGTCCACACCGACCCTCCGAAAAGAAACCCACGCAGACCCATTTCCCTCTGACTAATGCACCTAACACTATAGGCAATTTAGCATGGCCAATTCACCTGATCTGCACATCTTTGGACTGTGGGAGGACCCGGAGGAAACCCACGCAGACATGGGGAGAATGTGCAAACTCCACACAGACAGTTGCCCGAGGCTGGAATCGAACCTGGGTCCCTGGTGCTGTGAGGCAGCCGTGCTAACCACTGAGCCATCGTGCCACCGCCCCTTTATAATTCAAACCTTCCATACTCAGCAACATCCTGGTAAATCTCTTCTGAACCCTCTCTAGCTGTGTAACAGAATCTACATTCTCCTGTTCCACAATGAGGGTAGTCCTCTAACTGACTTAGAATTTTGCACTAAGTATCATGTGTGCATTACAAATGGATAGAGGCAGAAATACCTGGCAGAATCCTAGAAAAGTCTTATAGAGTTGAATTCTTGGAAGAAGCGACAGCATTGGTAACACCAGCAGTTAACTCAGTTACACTACAACCATGTTATAACATCTTTTCAATCCTTTAAAAATAATCAAAAATTTATTTCCAATTATACTCAAGGTATTAAATCCAAGCTAACAACATGCATCGTAACAATTCAGAAAGATTCAGTATTTGCATGCGTGAAACTATAGTTGAATTTCCAGTTAAGTCTTAGCTTAATGTTAAACCAATGATTTATCTTTCATAAGATATGGGCATTGCTGGCATATCCAGTACGTCTTATTCAAATTTTTAAAGGTGCATTCTTGAACCACTGCGGCCTGTGTGATATAGGTACAACCACAGTGCTGTTATGAAGGGAGTTCTCGGGCTTTAATCCAGTGACAAATTAGTCCCAAGTTGGGATGATTAAAGGCTTACAGGGGCACTTGCTGACAGTGTGGTTCCATTGCACCTGCTGCTCTTGTCGTTTAAGGTGGCAAACATCATGGTTTTGGGAGGTGCTGTCAAAAGGGACTTAGCAAGTTGCTACAGTGACACTCAGAAAGTACGCACTACTGCCACCGTGAGTTACTATGGTCGAGGGTTGCTAATCAGTGGGTTGCTTTATCCTGAATGGTATTAGGTTTTTTTGAGGATTGTTGAAGATGCAACTTATCCAGGTAAATGAAGAGTGTTCCATCACACCCCTAACTTGGAGATTGAGGACAGGATTTGAAGAATCATAACCACAGTATATATATTCTACTGGCTCATCACAGTTTATGGCCAATGGTAACTCCAAGATGCTAGAAGTTTTACTTATTTATTTTTTAAAATTCATTTGTGGGATGAGGGTGTCTCTGGCTAGGCCAGCTCTATTCCTGATGAAGGGCTTTTGCCCGAAACATCGATTTTCCTGCTCCTCAGATGCTGCCCGATCTTCTGTGCTTTTCCAGCACCACTCTAATCTAAACTCTGGTTTCCAGCATCCGCAGTCCTCACTTCTGCCCAGCATTTATCGCCCATCCTAATTGCCCAGAGAGCAGTTACGAGTCAACCACATTGCTATGGGTCTGGAGTCACATGTAAACCAGACCAGATAAATGTCCTTCCCTAAAAAGATGTTAGTGAACCAGAAGGGTTTTTCAACCATCGACAATGGTTTCATGGTCATCGTTAGACTCTTAATTCCAGGTTTCTATTGAAGTCAAATTTGAAGTGCTGTAGTACACAGGCCTGGTTTTCCCAATTTCTCCTCATAGGACAGTCCTGCTATCCTTGAAACAAGTCTGAGTAGGGGGGAATGAACCTTCGGTGAAGGTGGGACTTCGATCTTCACAAAGACTGTGCATTGCACTCACAGTTTCATCTGTGACAGGGAAATCGAAGAGCGTGAGGCCATGTAGGTTTTTCCATCTTGTTGGCTCTTTAACCGCCTGGTTTGGCAGAGGTGTCTTTTAGGACTTCACCAGCTTAGTCAATCTTGGTGATGGACAGGTAGTTGGCAATCAGGAGGTGGTTTCCTTTCCTTGGTCACGTCTGATCTGACCTCATGAGACGTCATGGGTTCTGAAGTCAGTGTTGAGGTCTCCCAAACCAATTCCATCATGGCTATAAACCTGACGGAGGAGTCTGTGACAGTTTCTCCAAGGTATAATTCTATATGTGCTTGAATGGGCTGTGGGACAGCTCTCTCAATTTTGGTGCAGGCCTCAAGTTAATGGTGAGGACAACCGAGGGTTGACAGGGAAAGGTGTGCCTTTATCACTTCCAGAGTCTGGGTTGATACTGGTTTTATTCTTGTTCAACTTTTCTGTAGTGGTTCTATAATTTAGCAGCTTACAAGGCCAGTTCAGAGGGTAGTTAAGAGACAACCATATTGCTATCAGTCTGTCGACAGATGTAGGCCCAACCAGGTAAGGACGGTGAAGAAACAGATAGGATTTCATGACAGTCTGATAGTTTCATTGTTACCATCACTGAGATATGAACTGATTGAAGGTAAACTTATCCAGCTGAGATGACATCAATCTTGGTTTTTTTCCCCAGAAAATTAACCTGAGAATTAGACTGGTTTACCATGCGGTACCATTAGCACTCAGCTATGCTCTAGGTTAAAGTTACCTGGAGAAAAGAACTTACTGACTACTTTCCCTAAAGAGTGACCTGCATGATAATTGAATGCAGAGGACTTGGGATAGATGTTCCTAATAAGAGTTTTGTTAGCGCTTATGCCAGAGCGCAGTCTTTGGACTTGAGTCATTGTAAAATATTCAATTTTGTTGAGTCTGAATGTCAGTGATTAAGAGACCATGGCAAAGGTTGCCTGAAACAATCCACACATGGATATCTGACATCAGCGTGAATATTCACCCGTGCTGTAGTTGAGCTCTGTTCATAGAGTAGGACAGGTTGTAAAGTTCATAGAGTCATATGAGGCACAAGTCTTCAGATTTACAATGTAGCTCTGCAACTGACCACAGGTATTTCCTGATAGAGCTATCTTAGACAATGCCCTTTTCTTCCACTGGCTGGCGAGATGGGTCAAGGCCGCATTGTTTCATTTGTATAGCTATATCAAACAGATAATCGTAGCACTCACACCTGTGGAGGGAAACGCAATTGGGTTAAAGTGCATTGTTCAGAGACACTGAAATAGGTTAACCAGCACAGACTGCACTCACATTGTTTTAGCATTTTGCCATGTCTTCCCCCATACATAGATGCCATGGCGCCGAACCAGTACAGCGCAGGATTCTGGGTATTCCTCCATGGCACGTGCCATTCGGTCCTTCAGATCCTTTTCCTCTGGGGTATTCTCTATGATAGGAACCACCAGCAGCTCATCATATCTGGCAAACACAAAAACATTTAGTGACGTTTGATAAAACAAAGAAACCATTAGCCTGATGTTTAAATTTGGGTAATCGCATTGCCAAGTAACCTCAACAAGATGAATGAACTAGCTTTATTGTCATGTGTACTCAAATGAATACAGTGAAAACTTTACAGGAAATGTAAAGGGGGGTAGAGGTTTGAAACTCCCTTCCACAAACAGCAGTTAATGCCCGATAAGTTGGTAGTTTTAAATCTGGGATAAATACATTTTTGTTAAGCAAAGATATTAATGGATATGACAGGTGTATGGATCATAGATCACCATGATCTCACTGAATGGGCAGAACAGGCTGAATAGCGTACTCCTCCTCTTATATTCCTACGAAGAAATGCACTTTCAGTTCCTTTACTAACATGCAGCTAAATCAATTGTCTTTATGTTTATTAACTTAATAACTCATTTGGTTCTGTGGGTGAGAATAACATAAAATGAAACTGCTTTCACATTGACTTATTTCAACCTTCTCTCACTCCCAGGAGGATTCCATGCCATTTTGTCTCACCTCTTCCGTACCTTGATTATATAATAATTATTAGCACAGAGGACTTCATTGTGTGACAGCATGGTGCAAATAACTAACATGTCCTCAAAAGACAGCCCCCTCATAAGACATTCCTGAAATTAATTTTGCTAAGCCTTCTGTGCATTGTCCCATCCAGGTCATTTTTATGAAGTGAATCACATAACAAAACTCAATTTTAAGCTCTGCCATACAAACTGTTTGTCAATGCTTTCCCAATAGCAAGGAGAAAACTTGGCTTACACCATCACTTCAGACATGATTTGGATGTGGGCAGGGCTTGGATGCAAAGCAATATTTCTACCCACAATGTTACCCACAAGTTATTGCTGCTATATTAAAACAAAATGAGAACAATATTGTGTGGCCCATCAGCAGGACGAAGCAAAACAAGACTGGATTAATGTTCGCGGAGGAGTGCAGTACCTGTAACAGCCTCCAGACTGACATTTCCTGATTCCTTTAATCATTTCTTGATGTGTAATTTGAAATTCCTTTCCTGGGAAGAGGAGAGTCACCATGACAGCAGCTTTGGAGTGTGTGTGGATGACTGCTCCAGATCCTGTAAAATTATAATCAGCACTTCATACGGACTCCCTTCATACAGACATGGAACTGAACCATCAGCACAAACATCTCACTCAGACAATACAGAAAGCTGGTGTAGATAAGGGGGCATTCATTCCCGAGAGTCATATCTGGCAATGTTTCAAAATTAAAATTCTCATTCTTGTGGTCAAATCCCTTCATGACCTCATCCCCTTCTATCTCCGAAATTTTCCAACTCTGCAATCTGACAGAATCTGCTCTTCTAATTCAGACCTCTTGAAAAACCCTCCATTTTCATTGTCCATTCTATGGAGACTTTGTCTTCAGTATCTAGGCCCTGGGATCTGGAACTCACTCCCTCTCTTCTCTTCTCTCACTATCCTGTAACTTGATGTCTTAATGTGTTAAAAGCTCTTCAAAAGCTGTTGCTTCCTTCCCGTAATAACTAGTAGAAAAATAAACAGATTGACATGTGTTGCAGAGCTTCAGTTCTGTCATACCGAGTGTTCTCCAAAGCTTGAGCAGTGACATTTACTGCCCCTCTGCCTCTGCTGTTGTGTTGCAGGAATTATTCTATAATCTACATCAAAGAGCTGCAGGAGATGGGCAACATACTAAATGAGTATTTTGCATCAGTGTTTACTGTGGAAAAGGACATGGAAGATATAGAATGTGGGGAAATAGATGGTGACATTTTGAAAAATGTCCATATTACTGAGGAGGAAGTGCTGATGTCTTAAAACACATAAAAATGGATAAATCCCTAGGACCTGATCAGGTGTACCCGAGAACTTGGTGGGAAGCTAGAAATGTGATCGCTGGGCCTCTTACTGAGACATTTATATTATCGAGAGTCACAGGTGAGGTGCTGGAAGACTGGAGGTTGGCTAACGTGGTGCCACTGTTTAAGAAGGGTAGTAAGGACAAGCCAGGGATCCATAGACCAGGGAGCCTGATGTCAGCAGTGGGCAAGTTGTTGGCGGGAATTCTGAGAGGGACAGAATGTACATGTATTTGCAAAGGCGAGGACTGATTAGGGATAGTCAACATGGCTTTGTGCATGGGAAATCATGTCTCACAAACTTGATAGAGTTTTTTGAAGAAGTAACAAAATTTGGAAGCAAGCATAAGAGGTACAGTTAGTAAGTTTGCAGATGACAACAAAATTGGAGGTGTAATGGACAGCGAAGAAGGTCACCACAGATTACAACAGGATCTGGACCAGATGGGCCAATGAGCTGAGGAGTGGCAGGTGGAAGTTTAATTCAGATAAATGTGAGGTGCTGCATTTTGGGAAAACAAAGCTTAGCAGGACTTATACACTTAATAGTAAGGTCCTAGGGAGTGTTGCTGAATAAACAGACCTTGGAGTGCAAGTTCATAGCTCCTTGAAAGTAGAGTCGCAGGTAGATAGGATAGTGAAGGCAGTGTTTAGTATGCTTTCCTTTATTGGTCAGAGTATTGAGTACAGGAGTTGGGAGGTCATGTTACGGCTGTACAGGACATTGGTTAGGCCACTGTTGGAATATTGCGTGCAAGTCTGGTCTCCTTCCCTATCAGAAAGATGTTGTGAAATTTGAAAGGGTTCAGAAAAGATTTATAAGGATGTTGCCAGGATTGGAGGATTTGAGCTATAGGGAGAGTCTGAACAGGCTGGGGCTGTTTTCCCTGGAGTGTCGGAGGCTGAGGGATGACCTTTTTGAGGTTTATAAAATCATGAGGGGCATGGATAGGATAAATATTCAAAGTCTTTTCCCTGGGGTGGGGGAGACCAGAACTAGAGGGCATAGGTTTTGGTTGAGAGGGAAAAGATATCAAAGAGACTTAAGCGGCAACTTTTTCACGCAGAGGGTGGTACGTGAATGGAATGAGCTGCCAGAGGAAGTGGTGGAGGCTGGTACAATTGCAACATTTAAAAGGCATTGGATGGGTATATGAATAGGAAGGGTTTGGAGGGATATGGGCCGGGTGCTAGATTAGTTTAGAATATCTGATTGGCATGGACAAGTGGGACTGAACGGTCTGTTTCTCTGCTGTACATCTCTATGACTCTAATAATGTTCCTTTATGAATGAAATAACTCACATTTATATAACACCTTTTATACATAATAATGTGAATGTTTCGAGGCATTTCACAAAAAGGCTGACACAAAACAGAACCAAGCCTAGAGGAAAAGGTTAGGAAAACTAGACTGAAGACATGTATTTGAGTTGAATAGAAGCTAAGAAAAACAATGATGTGGCAATGCTGATTAAAATCAAAGCTTGTGGAATTGAAGGCTAAATAACAACCTAATCAGGAGATTGGTTAGAAGGGAGAAAATAGTAGGGTTAATGGGTTAAGTTGGAAGGATGGAGCTAGTGGTTTCACAAGAACGTTTGCTGGAGCTTAAACTATACACTCGAGTTATTCATGCAGGGCTTCCCAACTGTGGGGCATGACTCTCAGGGAGTCAGCAGTGGAAATGTGAGGCTGCAATTTCTGAGGCAGCAATGAATGGAGCTCGGACTGACAGCTAACAGTTGCTTGGTACTTTTAAATCCTTTGTTTTTTTAAAATGGAGGGCATGACCCTGATTGCCCTGTCCTTGAGGCATGAATCCTGCACTGAAGGAAACACCGAGTGGCAAGGTAACTGTTTCTCCAGGTAAACTTTCTGCATTAAACAGCTTCCCCTGCTATCAGAGGTCTCTCTGTAACCCCAGCCCCTCCTGTGACAGGTCCTGAAACCCAATCCTGGACTGCTCTCACAGGTCACAGCAAGCTTCAAGCATCTCAATGAGATCACAATGGGAAGAACTTTGGGAAGCACTGTACAGGTGTCCACCCGTATCCGCGGGTGATACGTTCCAAGACCTACCTCAGATACCCAAAACCGTGCATAGTATCGAACCCTATCATTTAAATGGGAAACTTACTGCCCCGGCAGCCCCCTGGAATTATTTCTGCAATGTTTCATGCAATATTTTCGGGCCACAGTAAACTGCAGATAACTGAAAGAGTGGAAACAGAACCCGCAGATATCGGGGTTCTACTGTGTTAGTGATTTACTTACCACAATAGAAAGCCAAGTATCTAAGCTTACCTAATACAAAGTAGTTTAAGGAGGTACATGAACTTAAAAAGGAGCATTGATGTAGTGAGTGAATAGACAAAACTGCGACACATACATTTTAACAGACTGAGTGAGGTCATCCAAAATTAACCAAATAGGATAGATTTAAAAAAAATATTAATCAAATGATGGATAGTTGAGAGGCGTGGAAGTCCAGAGAGAGTTAGGGTCCATGTACACAGATCATTAAAAGAATAGAGGGCTAAGAAGTTAATGGAAGAAGATTTTGCTTTAACTGTACAAAACCTTAGCTAAAGCACACTTGGAATGTGAACACATTTCTGGTCACTAAGAAAGCCTTGTAAAGAGTGCAGCTCAGATTCACCAGGTTATTACCCGAGCTTCAGGGGTCAGACTGTGAGGCGACAACATATTATACACCCTGGAGGGTTGAGAGTCTTAGGATTTTGAAAAGAATTGATAAAACAGGCAGAGAGAAACTCTCCCCCAAACTTTATTATTCATTCCCAGGATGAGCCTGGCCAGCATTTATTGATCATTACTAGTCGCTCAGGGGGCAGTTGAGAGTCAACCACATTGCTGTAGATCCAGTCACATGTAAACCAAACCAGGTAAATCTGGCATTTTCCTTCCCTAAGGGACATTAGTGAACCAGATGGGCTTTTACTATAAACGACAATGGTTTTGTGGTCATCATTAGACAATAGTTAGACTACTTCCAGCATTTGCTGATTCAAACCACAGTCGCCAGAATATTTCCTTGGACCTTTGATTACTAGTCCAGTGACAAGATCAGTTGGCCACAAAATGATATTTGGAGGTAGTGGGACAGAGCCATACAAGAGCTTACATTTAAAAGGAATGAGACCATAATGAGGAGGAATCAGTGCATATCAGTGAAATTCATGGTGAATTGGCAATTAGATGTCAGAATGGATATCTATAGGTGGAGATTTGCACTGTTAATGAGAACCAAATTTGTGAAGTTAGCAAACAGAGTGTTGGGCAGTCAAGTCTGTGTTGGTAAAAGCAATTTTAAGGGTTTCGGCGGCTGAAGATGTGGGCTGAGGAAAGCAAAAGAGGAAGAAGCTCAAATCTTTTTTTAATCTTAGTCACAAACATTCACAGGCTGTTAGAGGACAGTGTGCAGTTGGTCATCAGAGAAACGGACAAACCTAGTTTGTGAAGATTTGGTAAGTAGATACATTCACTTTCGCAGTGTTTGACCAGCAAAGTTGAACCGGGTCAGATTTTCTTCTTGAAAGGAGCTGTATTTCTCTGCAGAATTGTACAAACCTGGAAGAGGAGTCGGCACTTTCTTTGGTAATAATGTGGGAAACATACTACTCACTTTTATGGGACTTCAATATTATCAAGCATAGTCGTACTCAAAATATTTTCATTATATATTTGAGTACCTTTAACTCTACCAAATGGTCAGAAATGGAGAAACTGAATTTTTCAGCTATTACTGGACAGTGGGGCATCCCATCTGTGAGGAATTGTAGTGGAGGATCATGCATACACACCCATTCGGAATGGGTCCATTCCCATTCAGAGGCAGTGTGCCAGCTCACTGGTTTTGTCTACTGAAAACAAGAAACCGCATACACTCACTCATAGAATATGCAAAACAGATGGGAGAAACCATGTTCAGAACCAATATGTAGATCAAGTGTTCTGGAAGATTTTATTCACAAACCTCGCATGGTGTAGGCATTCATAAAAAGGGGGGTGCATTGGCTTTTCTTCAGCTTCTTCCAGAGTGGAGGGCCAGAGATGTCACGTTCTTTTATGTCACAGACAAACAAGTCACCAGGCTGCAAGACAGCAGAATTTAGGAACACAAGATTGGACAGAGGACAGTGAAAATTGATTCTGATCTGGAGAGTTGCTGTGTGAGTGGCAGAAGCTGAACTCTTGCAAAACAGTACACATTCTGTGCATTATACTTTGTGATTCTTCCCATAAAGTACGAGCAAGACACATGCAATACGTTTGTTCAACTACAGAGCATAGAAACTTCAAAACAACAAATGCCTAAGGGTCTATAAGACACTGATGTATTTGAAGAGCTTGGGTTGAGTTACACTGGAAGCAAACCGAGGACACAGAGATCAGTGGCAGCAAGGTAGATATTTGAAATAACAAGCAGCTTAGAATCATGCATGCAGACTGAGCAGAGGTGTTCTGCAAGGTGGTCACTCAATCTACATTTAGTCTCTCCAATATTGGGACTAGAATGTGAGCAGTAAATGCAGTATAATAAACTGAAAGAAGAACAAGTAAATATCATTTGGAAGGATTGATCGATGTCTCAGATGGTGAAAACCTCGGAAGTAAACAGGAAGGTTCATTACCGCCTGTCCTTGCATGGAAGACCATGATAGGAAAAAGGGATAGGTTGTTGGGGATGACTGAGCAGTGCATCAAAGTATTGGAGAGGGAATGATCTCTTCAGAATGTTGAAAGGGAAAGAGAGGGGAAGATGTGTTTAGTGGTGGCATCACATTAAAGGTCACAGAAAGGGAGAAGAGCGGTTGCATGCAGAAATTAGTGCATTGCAAAGTGATGGGAAGTAGAACTCTACCATGATGCTTAAGAGAGAAGGACCATCAAATGTTCCTTTCCTACCATCCATTCATACATTCTTTTCTTTTTTTAATTTTCCCCATCCTCCCCACACCACCCTGCTTCCCTTTCACTTGCTGCAAATCTATGTTTAGAGGGATTTGGGCCAAATGCAGGCAGTCACTTCCAGCAATATGGCGGCAGAGTAGGACGCTCCTCTGCTCTGCCTGTTTTTTTCTCTTTCTCTTTCTCTCCCGTTACGCCCAGAGGTGAATCCTGGAGCAGCAGCAGGCGGCTGCGAGGCCCGGAACAGAGCCTCGGGTGTGGGATACGGTCCTGAAATTTATCTTGGAGAGGCTGAGTGCCGGTATGGAGTGGACTCATGCTTGGACTGGAGCGAGGCGGTCTGGCACAGGCAGTCAGAGCATTTGCTGAGGCCCTACACTGAGCTGCTAGAATGTAATGTTTATCTGAAATGTTGTACCTTACTGTAATGTCAATCCTTTAACAATTTCTTACTTCTGACTTATTGTTTTAAACTACTTTTTATTCCTCTGTTTTATCCAAGATTTGTACCAAGGTACTTGTACCTAAGATGGCGCCATAATAGGCAGCCATTGTAAAGGTTTCACTGTATTTCTACACTGGAGTACATGTAGCAATAAAGACAATTCTGTTCTATAAGGTTTCTAATTTTTCTCTTTTTGATGAAAGTTCATTGACCTGACAGTTCATTTGTCTCTGACGGGTACCAATTCAACCAATGGGTATTGCCAGCACTTTTCCCTTTTAAAACCATTTAGGTTTGGCAGACGTCTCAAATTATTGCAGCAGATGCAGATTAATCATTCTCTCAGCAGCAGGTTGGAAAAGGTGCTCTGCATTTGAACCTGGGGCTTGTTCATCCCACACAATATCAACAGGATGAGAGTGTAAATTGCTGCATATAATTAACCAGGCAGCCTCATTAAGTACAAGCCCTTTGCTCTGCTGTTCAATAGTACATGAAAAAAAACTATTTTAAATCACTTTTCAATATTTGGTTCGTTGAGATGCCAACACTTGTGCAGAGAAAGATCCTGTTAATAACACTGGTTAGCTAGACTTTGGCTTTTTTGTTAGAATAATGAGGCTGTCATAATTCAGCATTATTAAAGCACAAATTAGAACTTCTGCCAACTGCAGATATGTGGTATAATGTGAAAATGAGAAAAGATGCTGCGTGAATTTCTCTGCTCTTCCAGAAACATTGCTATCATTGTAGCATGCTTTCACAAGATTATATTATGGCAGCCCAAGTAACCTTGCCAACTAAAGGCTCTTCAATCTTTGATATGGTTTCTCTGGAACGCAAAATTCCAAAATGCAATACAGCTAGCCGAGGAGAGAATTCCTCTTGGAAGATATGAAATATTGTAGAGACATGTCATTGGCTGGTGTTACCAGCTGCCTTTCAGGAGGTAATGTTTTTGACTGAGTCAGAAGGTGTAGATTTAAGTTTATTCCACACACCTGAGTACATAATAGAACTGGCACTTTACAGAGATTGTAGTCTGAGGGAATGCTGATTTTCAGACGAGATGGGAAAAAGGCCCTTTCAGATGGATATATAAGATCTGACAGCACAAGGGAAAGAAAAGCAGGAGGGTTCACCATAATTTTCTGGGCAATATTTATCCCATCAGCCAATATAAATAAAACATGAAATAAAATCCGAAATGCTGAAAGTACTCAGCTATTGAGACAGCATCTCTGGAGAGAGAGATAATGTTTCAGTCAACGACCTTGCATTAGAATTCCTTTCACAAAATCCTGATCTAGAATTATCCCCTTGCTGTTTGTGGGATCTGCTGTGTGAAAGTTGGGCACTGCATTTCCTAGATTACAACTGTGACATTGCAAAAGAATTTTACTAAATGCAAAGCACACTTGGAGATCTTGAAATCATAGAAGGTGCAGGATAAATGAAAATCCTTTTTGCTTTCTCTTGACCAGAATAAATTAATCACTCACACACCTGGATCCTCTCCTTCTGAACACCTGATGGAGCAATATAGATTTCATCCCTGAAAAAGAAAACATTAAATTGGTTTTAGGCTTCAACAAAACAGGCACTCAGATAGAATTGATAAAACAGTGTTTAACAGAGACAGAATTAAAGATCTTTATTGTCTTACTTAGAGTCATAGAGACGTGCAGCACGGAAACACTCTTTGGTCCAACTTGTCCACTCTGACCAGAAACCCTAAATTAATCAAGCCCCATTTGCCAGCATTTGGCCCACATCCCTCTAAACCCTTCCTATTCATATACCCATCCAGATGCCTTTTAAATGCTGTAATTGTACCAGCCTCTCCCACTTCCTCTGGCAGCTCATTCCATACACGCACCACCCTCTGCGTGAAAACGTTGCCCCTTAGGTCTCTTTTATATCTTTCCAGCCACCCTAAACCTATACCCTCTAGTGCTGGACTCCCCCAACCCAGGGAAAAGACTTGTCTATTTACTCTATCCATGCCCCTCATGATTTTATTATTCCAGAATAACTTTACAAAGTACTCTCTAGCCAAAGAAGCATGGGGAAGGGTGGCCAATGTTCTGTCGAATGTGGTACTAATTTGTGCAGTGCAAAATTCCAGAAACAGTAATGGGGTAATGATGAGATAAATCTGTTTTAAGTAACCTTTTCCCCCAAAACAGATGTTGCACCCTTCTCTAGGGGGATTAGGTGGATGATATATTTCATATCAGTCACAGTGAGTTGAGTCATCCAGTGAGCTAGATGGGCAGTAGGACCATGCAGCATCCCTTGGGAGACTGTTTGAAATTCAGGCCTCCCTTATTCCAAGCAATAACTGGAGGATCCTTGCACTGAACTCACCGGGTAGTAGGCCATTGTGCTCATCATCATCCCTACTGCTATTTGCTAAAAATATTTTCTGACTTAATCTCACCCTCATCAGCAAAGTTGGTTTTATATCAGTTCAACAAAAACTAAAGGAGAGAAGTTTAATGAGTAACAGTGTAATGACATTTAAATGGATAAATGTTTAATTAAATTTATGAGAAGCTTTTTAAATAAATATATTGCTCAATAGTGTAATTAGCTATTTATAATGAACTAGGTACATAAATACCAGGTAAAAACAATGGCTGCAGATGCTGGAAACCAGATTCTGGATTAGTGGTGCTAGAAGAGCAGAGCAGTTCAGGCAGCATCCAACACAAATACCAGACTTCTAAAGTACTAACTAATTTGAATATTCACAATTAGGGAGATAACAACTTCCTTTAACTTTCTTTATGCCAGAATGCAGTTATTGTCACATATTGCAAAGGGCCCAGTACCTACAGATAAGATAGATACCATAAATATTAACAAGTTTTATAATAGCCTTCAGCACTGTTTGCATCACAGAGAGATATATCCTGCACCTCAAGAATGCCGTCAGTTTGGAGGAACCATAGAACCATTACATCACCCAAGAAAGGCCATTGATTCATCATCTCAATGCTGACCCTCCCAAAGGGTAATTCCCATTCTGCTCCTTACTGGCTCTCCCCTGTGCCCTGAACATTCATCCTTCTCTTATATTTGTAATATCTAGAAAATGTACAACAATCTATGACACTGATGGAGGACATTCTGTCCATCATTTCAACACTAACCAAGAGAAAAGCCACCCAGTCTCATCCCATTGGACAGCACTTCGTCCTACATACCGGAGAATACTGTGCTTCCAATGCATTTTTAGACAACTTTTAAATGGGTTGAGAGTTTGTGTCTCTACTCACCTTTCAGACAGTGAATTCCAGACCTCTAGCACACCCTGGATGAAAAATAAATAATTCCTTGAACTCTTCTTTGTTATTTCAGCCAATCATTTTAAATCTATGTCCCAGGTTACTCAGCTCTCTACTGTGTGAAATAGGACATTCTTGTTCACTCTACCTAGACCCCTCACAACACTGTAACCTCTAAATCAAATTATAATTTTATCTGGATTTACAGGTGCTTAACTATTATCTCATGGGATAATCTTCACCAAACTGTAGCAGTCCTTGGGCTATGTCTATAAAGTAAGGAACAATACATCCCTTAGCAGCCAACCATCTTGAATTGCTGCATCAATGACCTTCCCTCCATCATAAGGCCAAATGCTTGCTGATGATTGGACAATGTTCAGCACTTCTTGTGACTCATCAGTCACTGAAGCAGTTCATGACTAAATGCACAACAACCTGGATAAATCCAGGTCTGAGCTGACAAGTGGCAAGTGGTGCCACACAACTGCCAGGAAATCACTAACTCCAAATAGACATAATCTAACCATTGCTCCTTAAAATTCAATGGCACTATCATTGCTGAATCTCCCACTGTCTATGTCCTGGAGGTTGCCATTAACTAGAAATTGAACTGGATCAGTCATACGAATAGAGTGGCTACTAGAGCAGGTCAGACGCTAAGAATCCAGCCATGAGTAATTCACCTCTTAACTCTCAAAAGCCTCTCCACCATCTACCATGCACAAGTCAGGATTGTGATGGAATACTACCCTCTTGCCTGGATGGAGGCAGCTCCAAAAATACTCAAGAAGCTTGACACCACCCAAAACAAAATAGCCGGTTTGATTGGCACCAGATCCACAAACATTTATTCCCTCCACCACCAACGCTCAGTCGCAGCAGTGTATATGATCTACAAGATGTAGTGCAGAAATTTACGAAGGCTCTTCAGAACTGTGGCATTCCCTTGCTAACAAAATTGTGGGTCCACCTACCCCAAACAGACTGCAATGGTTCAAAAAGGCAGAAACACCACAATTGGAGGTGTAGTGGACAGTGGAGAAGGTTACCTCGGAGTACAACGGGATCTTGATCAGATGGCCCAATGGGTGGAAGAGTGGCAGATAGAGTTTAATTTAGATAAATGTGAGATGCTGCATTTAGACAAGCATACCAAACACCTTCTTCAGTGTCCTGCCTACCTGAGACTCCACTTTCAAGGAGCTATGAACCTGCACTCCAAGATCTCTTTGTTCAGCAACACTCCCTAGGACCTTACCATTAAGTGTATAAGTCCTGCTAAAATTTGCTTTCCCAAAATGCAGCACCTCACATTTATCTAAATTAAACTCCATCTGCCACTCCTCAGCCCATTAGTCCATCTGATCAAGATCCTATTATACTCTGAGGTAACCTTCTTCACTGGCCACTATACCTCCAATTGTGGTGTCACCTGAAAACTTACTAATCAGTCCTCCAGTGTTCACATCCAAGCCATTTACATAAACGGAGGATGTTGTGAAATTTGAAAGGGCTCAGAAAAGATTTACAAGGATGTTGCCACGGTTGGAGGGTATGAGCTATAGGGAGAGGCTGAATAGGCTGGGGCTGTTTTCCCTGGAATGCAAGAGGCTGAGGGGTGACCTTACAGAGGTTTTTCACACAGAGGGTGGTGTGTGTAAGAATGAGCTGTCAGAGGAAGTGGTGGAGACTGGTAAAATTAAAACATGTGGCAGGCATCTGGATGGGTATGCGAACAGGAAGGGTTTAGAGAGATACGGGCCACGTGTTGGCAAATGGGACTAGATTAATTTAGGATATCTGATTGGCATGGACAAGTTGGACCAAAGGGCTTGTTTCTCTGCTGTATAATTCTTTGACTCTAAGGCAGCTCAGCGCCGCCTTCTCAAGGGCAACTAGGATGAGCAATAAACACTCACCCAGCCAGCAATGCCCACATCCCATGAATTAATTAAAAAAATTCTCCTTTCAATGTGTGGTCCTTGAAATGCAACTGCATGTCATTAGTAAAATGTCAACTTTCCCAAACCCTTTATCTGGAGGCTTTATGCTTCTGACTTGAACCACAGAACTGAATTTGTGACACAGAAAATTCTAAGCTTCCAAGCTTAACAATTAGTGCCAGGTTTTACAACCAGTGGTGATATTATTGGGCAAAATGTATGAAAAGCTCTTATCTGGTTCATTAGCCAGTACAATGTAGAGCAGATAGACACCTTCAAGTGACTGCCCATTCTCCATAACACCACAGTTGTGACTGTATCAATCCTCTTCATCTGGACAAGCACAATGAGAATGGGCACATCTCAATTCCTTGACTGTATAGTACTGATGGAACAGAGTACAGTAAGCTTTTGTAAATCAGATATTAGAATCCCTTGGCTAGAGTACTGGGCCCAGCTCTATGCACCACATTTTAGGGAAATGGTTAAGAAGTTGGAAGGTGCAGAAGTAATCTACTAGGTACTAGAGATGAAAGAGTTCAGTCACAGAGATAGAATTGGCAAACTGAGCTTTTTATCATAGAGTAGGGAAGATTAAGGGGAGATTTGATGGTGGAGTTCAAAATTATGAGGTTCCAAACAGATAAATAAGAAGAAACTGAACAGATTTAATACAATTAGCAAAACAGAAGCGTGAGAAGAGAAGAATTATTCTTACATAGCAAATTATTACATTTTGATGTGGAAGCACAATGAAAGCAGGTTCAGCAATAATTTACTAAAGAAAATTAGATCAGTGCTCAAATTGGTAAAAAATTGCAAGTCCAAGGAAAAGGAACAGCGAAATGAGAATAACTGGGTCGCTCTTTCAGGGAGCCATTATTCTCCATACCATCTAAATATGCATCATGTTACATGATGCGATTAATAATTTTAATATGTCCATTCATAAATATTTTAGTGTTCATGAAACACTTTTTAGAAAAAAAGAAAACTTAATTTACTGGGTGGCACAGTGGTTAGCACTGCTGCCTCACAGCGCCAGAGACCCGGGTTCAATTCCCGCCTCAGGCGACTGACTGTGTGGAGTTTGCACATTCTCCCCGTGTCTGCGTGGGTTTCCTCCGGGTGCTCCGGTTTCCTCCCACAGTCCAAAGATGTGCAGGTCAGGTAAATTGGCCATGCTAAATTGCCCGTAGTGTTAGGTAAGGGGTAAATGTAGGGGTATGGGTGGGTTGCATGTCAGTGTAGACTTGTTGGGCTGAAGGGCCTGTTTCCACACTGTAATGTAATCTAATCATAATCTAATCTAATCTAAATGTTTTTACACAGCTGTGTTCTGCCCATCATTCTTTTTCGCTTTTTTTCCTCATTTTTGGTTTGGAACTGTGAGTTGCAGTAGAGAATCATATGTTATTATTTTTAAAAATGGAGAATACAAGACTGATGTTTGCTGTTGGGAACTGGCTTGGAAAGGTAATGCAGTTTAATGACTGCTCTAAGGACACAGTGGACAATTAGACTCTGTGATGCTGCTTTGCTCAGGGACTGGTAGCTGTTTGGATGTTGCACTGGCCAATCAAGGGAAGACTGGTGCTGACCAATTGCAGAGAGTGTTTAAAAAAAAAGAGAGAAACCAAAGGATGAACTGGTTTAGACTGAGTTTTGAGCAGGAGGCAATGTTGCTTTCAAAGCTGCAGGACTGGGTTTTTGGCTTTGCTCTCTCTGGTTAGTTCTCCAGTTGTCAACTTGGTGCAAGTCCTGGTAAAAGAACTCCAGTATAAGAAATAAGGAAAAGTCTTCAGAGGACTGCAGAAACTGTTTGCATTGACCAGTGATTTTGGAATTCAAGCAATTTACAGTCTTACGCATCAATCCCTGCCCCACGGAATTGTTCTTGCCCCATGGAACTTATTTCTTTCAACCTCGATATACTCTTTGTTTCTTGTCTGTTTCTAACCCACTGAGCATACTTTTTCATACCTCAACTCTATTTTTTGCTCCCATTGTCCAGTCCCTTCCCATTTACATGCACAATTCTTCTGACACTTTACATCAGTTTCAAAAGTTCCCGTTCACGCGCTCCAGCCAAGTCCTGTTTACCATGGACGTGCTATCCCCTTACATCTCCATTCCCCATCAGGATGGTCTCAGGGCTCTCCACTTCCTGCTGGAAAAAAGGCCTGAAAACCCGTTATCCACCACCACCACCACCCTCCTCCGCCTGGCCAAGCTCGTCCTCACTTTCAACAACTTTTCCTTTACTTCCTCTTGCTTTCATCAGGTCAAAGGGATGGCCATGGATACCAACATGGGCCCCACCCCAGTCACAACTGTCTTTATGTGGGGTATGTGGAACATTCTTTATTGCAGTCCTACACGGGCTCCCACCCACAATTCTTTCTCTGGTACACTGATGAATCATTGGTGCTGTTTCCCTCTCTTGTTCAGAATTGGAAAAATTCATCACTTTTGCTCTGAATCTCCACTCCGCTCTCACCTTCACCATGCCCATCTCTGACTCCTCCCTTTCCTTCCTTGACATCTCTGTTCCATTTCTGAGGAAAGACTAGCCATCAATATCCACCGGCTCCCACAGTTACCTTCACTATACATCCTCCAATCCTTCTTCCTGGAAAGACTCCATTCCATTCTCTTATTTTCCCTGTCTCTATTACATCAGTTCAACAAGGGGGCCTCCGAAATGTCCACCTTTTTTTCTTCAATCGAGGATTCCCCAGCACTGTGTCTGACAGGGCCCTCATCCATGTCTGACCCATCTCTCACAGTTCTACCCTCACCTCTTTCTTTCCCTCCCACAAGAGTGATAGGGTCCTCATCTGGTCCTCACCTACCATCCCACCACCCTCTGCATCCAAAGGATCATTAACAGCCATTTTTGACACCTCCAGGGGTATGCTACCAACAGACAAATATTTCTCTCTCTTCCTTTGTCAGCTTTCTGCAAGGATTGTTCCCTCTGGAACCCTGGTCCACTCCTTCTTCATGCCCTACTCCTCTCCATGCCACCTTCCCCTGTAACCGCAGAAGGTGAAACACTTGCCGTTTACTTCCTCCCTCCTCAGTATCCAAGGGCCTAAACATACTTTCCGGGTGAAACTGTGATTTACTTCTATTTCACTCAATCTAGTCTATTGCATTCGCTGCTCACAGTGTAGACTCCTCTACACTAGGGAAATGAAGCTTAGACATTCTGTCCACAAAAATGACAAAAGTGCCTGCTACTTCAACACACCACTGTATTCCCACACCAACATTTCTGTGTTGGGCCTGCTCCAGTGTTTAGATTTAGATTACTGATAGTGTGGAAACAGGCCCTTCAGGCCAACAAGCCCACACCGACCCTCCGAAGAGCAACCCACCCAGACCCACTCCCCTACATTTACCCCTTCACCTAACACTACGGGCAATTTAGCATGGCCAATTCACCTAACCTGCACATTTTTTGGACTGTGGGAGGAAACCGGAGCACCCGGAGGAAACCCACGCAGACACGGGGAGAATGTGCAAACTCCACACAGACAGTTGCCTGAGGTGGGAATTGAACTCGGGTCTCTGGTGCTGTGAGGCAGCAGTGCTAACCACTGTGCCACCGTGCCGTGTTCCAGTGAGCCTCTGCGCAAGCTCAAAAACAGAATCTTATTTTCTCTTTGGGGACCTTGCATCCTCTAGAACTCAACATGGAGTTCTATAATTTCACAGCCTTTAGATTCTGTCCAGATTCTGTTTTTTTTAACCTACACCCTTGTGAGGCAGCAGTGCTAACCACTGTGCCACCGTGCCGTGTTCCAGTGAGCCTCTGCGCAAGCTCAAAAACAGAATCTTACTTTCTCTATAACTTCACAGCCTTTAGATTCTGTCCAGATTCTGTTTTTTTTAACCTACACCCTGGTTCTATCACGGGTTACATTCGGCACAACCTACACGTTCTCTCCTAGACTCTGCTGTCATCACTTTTTAAGTATTTTCAGAGAATCTGAAGGGCAACTTTTTTACAGAGGGAGGTATGCATATGGAATGAGGTGCCAGTGGAAGTGGTTGAGGTGGGTACATTAACAACATTTAAAAGACATTTAGACAAATACATGGATAGGGAAGGGTAAATGGGGTTAGCATGGATTGACAATTTGGTCAGCATGGACCAGTTTGGGCCAAAGGGCTTGTCTTTATGCTGTAGGACTCTGACTTCTCTTCTGTCCCTGGCTCTTCAATAATCCCCTGATCTGCCTACCCCTTTCATATCTCTCTCCCTTTGGGCTCTGTTTCCATTTAACTGCTCACCTTTCCCAATCTTGTTTTCAGCATCAATACCATCTTTTCCTAGCTGCTATCAGTTCTGATGAAGAGTCACTGGATCCAAAATGCTGCCAGACCTGCAGAGTTTTGTCAGCCATTTCCGTTTTTGCCTGTATGGAAAACTACTGATTTCATGAAGACATGATATTCATCACTGAAACAGTTGCCAAACTGGCAACTTAATACTCTTTTATTCTTTCTACTTTATTCCATAACTGTGTCTGGCTGTGACAGAGTGCAAGAGTGGGATATTGTAATCAAAGAAGATTGGATTTAGATTGTAAATATGAATTAGGATTGCCTTGTTGTCTATCTGTATTCTCCTAAAGTTACATTATTATTAATAAATAATAAATAAATGTATAAATTGTTGACTTTTCTTCAAGTTATAAACTTGCTGTCAAAGATCAGTTTGTAAAATCCGGTTAGGAACAAATGAGCAATTTTGAGAGTCCCAGAGGTAGTGAGGTTGATCTGATTTGCCTTGCTATCACAACAGCTGCCTTTTGGGATCCCTGCTCCTTATATTCTTTGTATTTATTAGGTATTCATCATGCTATAACAGTATATCACTGAGACTCAGCGTTGGAATCACTGAAAAGTATGTGAAGTTGCAGCACTTGCTACTTAACTAGGACACATAATAGAAAAGGATAGTTCAGGGGCGCTCGGTTGTACGTAGTGTTAGCGAAATGTGTCAGACATTTTGTGGGCAATTGTCAGTCTAATAAACTGCACGCTACTGATCACAAAATCATAGAATCCCTACACTCTGGAAGCAGACCATTTTGCCCATCAAGTCCATACCACCCCTCCAAAGAGCATCTAACCCTGTATTTCCCATGTCTAACTCACCTAGCCTGCACGTCCTTGGACACTATGAGTTATTGAGCATGGCCAATTCACCTAACCTGCATATCTTTGGACTGGGGGAAGAAACTGAAACACTCAGTCAAAACCCAAGCAGACACGAGGAGAATGTGCAAACTCCACACAGACAGACAGTCACCTGAGGATAGGATCGGACACAGGTCCTTGGCGCTGTGAGGCAGCAGTGTTAACCACCGAGCCACCGTGCCACCCCATAACCTCTTTGGCACTGCCAGCAAAATCTATGCCTTTACGTTTACAGCAAGATCTATTGGTGTAGTTCCTTTTAGAATCTTGAAACCACGCAATCTTTTTAATAATATTGTAAAGACCATTTTAAAAAAATTCGGTAGTTTTGATTGTGGACTGAAATGTCAAAAGGACTGTTTTAAAAATCAAGGACTGGGGATTTCTCTTTTTTTGTCCAATACTAATACCCTTTATGTGTCTCACGAATAGCGTTCGTAACAAACTATTAACAGCTCCATGGCCACAATGAAACTGCCCTGAACTACAGCCTCTCAGTATTCTTAAGGAAGCATTGGATTATTCTCCAGTGCTGGCAGCACTGGCAATATGACAGCATTACATTCTGACTAATATTGCAATCTATCCGCAAACTTCCAAAGGATTCACCCCAAAGCCATCATCAAGATGGCATCCTGACAGAACTACCACCTGAAGGGTGTGTGTCATGTTGAACACTTTGGAAGGAAAACATCACCTGTCACTCAAAAAAACTGAGCAGAACAGAGTCAAAATTTGCAGTCACGGTTCAGTAGTGTGCAAACCTTGGACTCTTATCTGTCTAGCAGTAACTTAAGCATGAATATTTGGTGGTCGACAGGTCGAACACAAGTATATATCTCCCTGCACGTTCTTCGAAGCCAGACGATTTACCTGGATGTTTCCAGGAATGAGGGGTTTGATTTACAAAAGTCGGTGAGACTTTTTGACTGCAGCGTAGGAGGTTAAGGGGTGACCTTAAAGAAGCCTACAAAATCATGAAGGACACAGATAAGCTGAATAGCAAGTCTTTTCCCTAAGATGAGGGAGTTCAAAGGCCATATTTTTAAGGTGAGAGGAGAAAGTTTTAAAAAGGGCATGATGGGCAACAGTTTTACATAGAGATTTGTTCCTGTGTGACATGAATGACAGAGGAAGTGGTGGATGCAGGTACAGTTACAACATTTAGAAGACAATAAGATACATTAAGTACATTAGAATAGGAAAGATTTGGAGGGGTATGGGCCAAATGCAGGCACGTGGGACTAGTTTAGTATGGGAACATGGTTGGCGTAGACTAGTTGGACTGAAATGTCTGTTTCCAGGCTGTATGACTCGATGACTTTATGTACTTTAATGTTCAGTCACTTGGCAGGATACCACTATAGGGAAACTTGAAGGAACAGTGCAACTCATAGTTAGTTAGGATTTAATGCCAGACTGGAGCTTGCTATCAAGTTGACTCCTTCACAATGGTAAGCACTGACTGAATCACTGGTTTTAATATTGCAAAGTCTAGGTCATCGAATATTCTGAATTAGAGGCTGGAGACTGAATGAGATGTTGGATTTATAGTGTAGAATATGACAACACAGTTTCCATGTAAATGTTAAGGAGGTCTTGTTCTTCCAACCTGGCAGCTACCTGATAATGTGGATAGTTGCTCAGTTATGTCGTATTCTTAAAAAAATAGAAACATGTTCAAGCTGAATACCATCAGCATCCACTTGATCACCCACAAAATGAAAGGGGTCATTTCCTGTGTTGGTCAAGCAGCACACAGCGGTAACCTGCTCACTGTACTCAAATGGGTTCTGCCAGGGCCACTCAGCTCCTTATCTTATTACAGCCTTGGTCCAAACATGGATAAAAGAGCCGAATCCCACAGAAGAGGATGAGAGTGAGTATTTTTGACATCAAAGCAGCATTTCACTTTGTGTGAGATCAAGGAAACTGGGCAAAACTGAAGACATTGGGTATCAGGGCGTAGCGAGTGAAATGTCTCCACAGCTCGGAGTCGAACTGAGCACAAAGGAAGATAGCTGTGGCTTTTCGAGGCTCTGCTCCACGCCCCACCCCTGCAAAGTTCCTCTAGGTAGTGCCCTGGGAACAACTATTTGCAGCTGGTTACTTCCAAGGTAAAGTCAGAAACATGGATGTTAATTGCTGATTGTATACTATGCAGGTTCAATCACACCTTATCAGATAATGATCAGTCAGGACACACAGAACAGTACAGCACAGAACAGGCCCTTCAGCCCACGATGTTGTGCCGACCATTGATCCTCATGTCCGAACCCTCAAATTTCTGTGACCATATGCATGTCCAGCAGTCTCTTCAATGTCCCCAATGACCTCACTTCCACAACTGCTGCTGGCAACGCATTCCATGCTCTCACAACTCTCTGCGTCAAGAACCCACCTCTGATATCCCCTCTATACTTTCCGCCAAACAGCTTAAAACTATGACCCCTCGTGTTAATAATTTCTGCCCTGGGAAATAGTCTCTGGCTATCAACTCTATCTATGCCTCTCATTATCTTGTAAACCTCAATTAGGTCCCCTCTCTTCCTTCTTTTTTCTAATGAAAAAAAGTCCAAGCTCAGTCAATTTCTCTTCGTAAGAGAAGCCCTCCATTCTAGGCAGCATCCTGGTACACCTCCTCTGAACCCTCTCCAAAGCAGCCACATCTTTCCTATAATAGGGTGACCAGAACTGGACACAGTATTCCAAGTGCGGTCTAACCAAA
>NC_057725.1:63094490-63100801 GCF_004010195.1 Chiloscyllium plagiosum
AACAGTCCTCTATACTGTCAATGACACCTCCGACCTTTGTGTTGTCTACAAACTTGCTAACCCATCCTTCAATCTCCTCATCCAAGTCATTAATAAAAATTACAAACAGTAGAGGCCCAAGGACAGAGCCCTGTGGAACACCACTCACCACTGACTTCCAGGCAGAATACTTTCCTTCCACTACCGCTCGCTGTCTTCTGCCGACCAGCCAATTCTGTATCCAGACAGCTAAATTTCCCTGTATCCCATTCCTCCTGACCTTCTAAACAAGCCTACCATGGGAAACCTTATCAAATGCCTTGCTGAAGTCCGTATACAACACATCCACCGCTCGACCCTCATCAACTTGTCTAGTAACATCCTCAAAGAACTCAATAAGGTTTGTGAGGCATGACCTGCCCCTCACAAAGCCGTGCTGACTTCATTTAATCAAGCCATGCTCTTCCAGATGGTCATAAATCCTATCCCTCAGAATCCTTTCTAACACATGCACACCAACTTTTGTGATTCATCTACCAGGTCACCCAGATCCATTCAAAAAAACATACTCCTTTGCTGTTGTTCTTCCTAAAGTTGACAAGTTCACAATTTTCAACATTCTACTCCATCTGCCGTATTTTCACCCGCTCCCTTAACCTATCTAAATGCCTCTGCAGATTCTTTAAGTTCTCTTGACAACTTACTCTCATACCTATCCTTGTGTCATCAATACATTCAGTGATTATACATTTGGTATCTTCATCCAAGTTATTAATACAGATTGTAAATATTGAGGACCCAGCATTGATCCTGTAGCAATAGCTTATGAACTCAAAAATAACCCATTATTTTCTCCTTGTTAGCTAACCAATACTCTGAGTATGTTAATATGTACCCTCTACACCATGAGCTCTTATTTTTTGGACTAAACTTTGATATGGCACCTTGTCAAATACTTTTCAGAAATCCAACTGCATTACATTCATAGATTCCCCTTTATCTACCTTGCTTGTTACTCCTTCAAAAAGCTCGAATAACTTAAGTCAAACACAATGTTTCTTTCACAAAAGCCACACTGACTCTGCCTGATTGTATTATAATTTTCATACTGTCCTGCTATTACCTCCTGAACAGTTTCTGTCAATTTTCCCATTACAAAGGTCAGTCTAGCTTTCCCATAGTTTCCTGCTTGCAGTCTCCCTCTCTTTTTTGATTAGAGGTGTTACGTTTATAATTTTCTGATCTGTCAGTATGTTTCCAGAAACAAATAATCTTCTCTTGATGGTCAATTTCATTACTACTGCTGAATCCCCTATAATATACATCCTCGGGTTAGCACTAACCAAGGTTTGAGACAAAACAAAACTGCAGATGCTGGAATCCAAGGTAGACAAGCAGGAGGCTGGGAGAACACAGCAAGTCAGGCAGCATCAGGAGGTGGAGAAATCAACATTTCGGATGTAACCCTTCATCAAAACATAAATACACCAGCCACAGAAATACTGTGGCTACAGTACAGCATATAAGTTACCACCCGAGTCCCTGATGTCCTTCGGCGGGTCGGTGTGGACTTGTTGGGCCGAAGGGCCTGTTTCCACACTGTAATGTAATCTAATCTAATCAGTACAGCATATAAGTTACCACCCGAGTCCCTGATGTCTGTCCACCAATCATGAGGAACAAGATTGTGATGAAACGCTCTCCATTTGCTTAGATGGGTTCAGCTTCAATAACATTGAGAAAGTTCAATCAAGGACAAAGCACCCATGCACTCGGTATCTCGTCCATAAACATCTGCTCGCTCCACCACCGACACACAGTGTATCACTGTGCATCTCGAGATGTATTGCAGTAAGTTGCCTAGCCTTCTTTGACACTTCCTTCCAAACCTGCAACCTCTAACAACTAGCAAGACCTGGGCAGCAGGTACATGGGAGCACCCACAACCTACAGGTTCCCCTCCAAGCCACTCACCATCCTGACTTGATACTATATTGTTGTTCCTTCAGTGTCACTATGTCAATATCCTTTCTCCTCCTAACTGCACTCGTTCATGTACCCACATGTCAAGGACGGCAGTACTTCAAGAAAACAGTGAGGAAAATTAAGAAAGGACAAGAAATACAAGCTTTGCCAATGAGGCCCACATGCTATGAATGAACATTTAAAAAGTCATACAATTAAAAATTTGCCTTGATTTGTATTAGACTATCTTTGATAGTTTCCTCCAATATGTTTTGACAGTTAACTTATTTAATTTGTTGAGATGTAAAGGTAAAGGTGAGGTTGCCATAATCCTACAGGACCATAAGAAATGGTGATTGTTTAACCTGAGGATCACCACACCTCAGGCGATAGGAGAGGATTTAGATTTAGATTACTTACAGTGTGGAAACAGGCCCTTTGGCCCAATAAGTCCACACCGACCCTGCGACGAGCAATCCACTCAGACCCATTCCTCTACATTTACCCCTTCACCTAACACTACGGGCAATTTAGCATGGCCAATTCACCTAACCTGCACATTTTTGGACTGTGGGAGGAAACCAGAGCACCCGGAGGAAACCCACGCAGACACAGGGAGAATGTGCAAACTCCACACAGACAGTTGCCTGAGGCGGGAATTGAACCCAGGTCTCTGCCGCTGAGAGGCAGCAGTGCTAACCACTGTGCCACCGTGCTGGAGCTGGGACTTTCATGGCAACCTCAGCTGGGATGGGAGATAAACCCATGCTGTTGTCTTCAATCTGCATCACAAATCAGGATATGTGAGGATATGTCCACTGTGTTTTACAAGTCCTGATGACATGAGTCGTTTTTAAACCTATTTTACCAGATGAGGCAGAAACAAAACAAACACTAGATGGTGCTCAAAAACTGTAACATCACTGCAGCTGAATGCAATGATCCAAACCAGTCCAAACGATGTCACAGCATTGCTTTACAAAGAATACCTGGGAAACTGACAATTACACTAATCCTTTCTGTCAATGAATCCTTTCAATTAATCTCTGAACTATAAGTAACAGAGTACAAACAAGCTATATCGGCCTTTGCAACATGAAAGCTAGGATCTCTATCAGTTACGCCATGACAATGAACCAGATTGTTGAGACTGACACCATAAACAAATTACAATCATTAAAAACTTTGCAATAGAGCCTCCAAGACAGCACTGTAATTCAAATGTCTTTAATATTTACTGTATGAACATTTCAATCTAGCTTTAACCCAAGATAATGTATTGCAGTGTTATTGTATTGTTTGGATTAGGAATTGGCTGGATGGAAGAAGACAGAGGGTAGTAGTATGTTCTATGTTCTATGTATGCTATTGTCTGTGTAAATCATTCATTAAGATTCTAAAGTTCTGGTAGAACAACAACATGTGAAGAAGATTCAACCCACACCATTTTGAGTACTTCCAAACGATAGATGTTTACTACATTTTTCAGAACGTCTTACCCGTTTCTTTGAAAGCGATGAGGATCCTGGAGTTAATATAAGGTCCAAGCAACATATTGGAAATAAACACAGAAAGGAGGGCCCAAGTACATTGACAAACAGAACACAGATGAGACAGAGGTCAGTCATACTTGGAGGAGATGGAACACAATTCCTAGAGGAATTAGGTGATTTGTCAATAGGTTAATGCAATGGGATCATGCTGCATTTAAGTATTTGGGAAGAGATATTTATGATTAAGTTCACTGTTTGAAGCTTCTTTTTCCCCAGGGAAAAGCAGAAAATGTACTAATTAAAAAATGTTTCACAGATGAGCATTAGATTTACTTGATTCAAGAATCACACAGGGATTTGTTTGTACTGGGCTTGATGAAATGTTTTATCAATCTAGACTTTATTGCTTCTCATCTGCTGGAATAGTGCTCGATGCTGGGAGAAGACGAAAAGAGGTCAAGAGTTTAAACACAAGTCTGAGGAGGGGGTCACTCGACCCGAAACGTTAACTCTGATTTCCCTCCACTAGTGCTGTCAGACCTACTGAGCATTTCCAGCAATTTATCTTTTGATTTCTGATTTACAGCATCTGCAGTTCTTCCTGTTTTCATTTAAACATTGCAAGTGCTTTAAGGACAAAAATTGAAATTGCTGGAGAAACTCAGCAGGTCTGTCAGCATCTATGGAGAGAAAGCAGAGTTGACATTTCAGGTCCAGCAGGCCTTCCTCAGAGCTCTGCAATTTCTAATTTTGTTTTGGATTTCCAGCATCCACAGGTCTTTTGGTTTTTTTGTTGACTGCTTTTGGATGTTGTTTCCTTTAATGCAAAATTATGAGTAGAAATTAGATGGTGATTAGGAAAATATATCAAACTCATGATATTGACCCACTCGGGATCACCAGTCAGGATATCTGATATTTGCTTATACTGTATAAGCTCATACCAGTAAGACCTTCTACTTACAGATTTAAACTGATGGGGCAGCACGGTGGCTCAATGGTTAGCACTGCTGCCTCGCACCACCAGGGACCCAGGTTCAATTCCAGCCTCAGGCGACTGTCTGTGTGGAGTTTGCACGTTCTCCCCGTGTCTGCGTGGGTTTCTGGGTACTCCGGTTTCCTCCCACAATCCAAAAATGTGCTGGTTAGGTGAACTGGCCATGCTAAATGGCCCATAATGTTAGGTGCATTAGTCATGGGTAAATATGGGTCTGGGTGGATCGCTCTTCGAAGGGTCGGTGTGGATTTGTGGGCCGAAGGGCATTTTTCCACACTGTAGGGAATCTAATCTAATCTAAAACTCATAACCTTATATTTCGAGCAAATTTATCAATAAAAGATCAAGGACCTTGAGCAATGCTAATGTGTTTTATCATTGAAAGTCATACATATTGCTTCTTGTCCTCTCTGATTCATAGAAAAGATTGTTGTTGCTAGGTCATATTGTTCTAGCTAAAGCCTCATGAAGTATCTATTACAAATCTATGCATAATTAAAGAATATGTCAGAAAATTCAAATCAGCCCAAAAGAATTTAATGCTTTTTTTTCGTAGAATTTGTTTCTTATATTCTAAAGCAGGTCACTGGAGTTGAAATGTTACTCTGCTTTCTCTCCATAGAAGCTGCCAGACCAGCTGAGTTTCTCCAGCAATTTCGGTTTCTGTTTCAGATCTCGAGCATCTGCAGTTTCTCGTTTTATTTTCTTGGGAGTTAACAGAAACCCAGTTTGCATTCATAATATTTGAACTGAAATTTTAGATGGAAAATGTATAATACAGAAATGTTACCATTTGAAGCAAGATTGAAACACAAGAACCGTATTCCTTTATCGCATGGAATTTGTCTTCGAGAGATATATTTTGCATAAAGGTCTTTTCAATGACATGCTCAGAAGCTTCCATAATGTGCCTGCACAATTGTTCCTCCCTAAAACTCACCCATATTTCAGGCTGATGCCTCCACCAGTCCCGGTTACCCAGCCTAAATGATAGAACTGCTTGCAGAGTTCTGGAATCAGGTTTCTTGGGTGCTCTTTTCCCTAAAGGAAGAAGTAAAGATCTGTTAGCTTCCAGAGTTATCACTTGAAAAGCCATTTGGTGCGCAAGAATTTGTGGGTGAAGCCCAGCTGAAGGAAGATGCAAATGTTTGTGTTTTTGAGTGCTGTAAAATTGGTATGTCATAGAGCCATAGAGATGTACAAAACGGAAACAGACCCCTCGGTCCAACTGACCCATGCTGACCAGTATGTGTGTCAAGTTCTTCATTTTATCACCGTTCCCAGTAATATTTCTCATTCAATAATATTTTTAAGTGCACAGTTATTACCATCATGGCCATAGCGTGCCAGAAACTTACATTTACAATTAGAAAGAGCATGAGGGTTGAATTTCTTGAAGGTAACACAGAATTTACACAGGTTCAGAGATTCAACAGCCCCAGGACACAACAACACAACCTGGTCTTTGGAAGTACGCTTAAAGATTTATTCAGGGGAGGCAATGCCCGAGTGGCATTATCATTGGACTATTAATCGAAAGACCCAGGAACCCAGGCTGCCCACAATGGCAGATCATGGAATTTGAAACCATTGCCAATTGTTGGAAAAACGCAACTGGTTTACTTATGTCATTTAGGAAAGGTAATTTGCCATCCTTACCTGATAAGGACTGATTAGGGATAGTCAACATGGCTTTGTGCGTGGGAAATCATGTCTCACAAACTTGATTGAGTTTTTTGAAGAAGTAACAAAGAAGATTGATGAGGGCAGAGCAGTAGATGTGATCTATATGGACTTCAGTAAGGCATTCGACAAGGCTCCCCATGGGAGACTGATTAGCAAGGTTACATCTCATGGAATACAGGGAGAACTAGCCA
>NC_057725.1:63101383-63109078 GCF_004010195.1 Chiloscyllium plagiosum
GGGGAGTCCAGAACTAGAGGGCATAGGTTTAGGGTGAGAGGGGAAAGATATAAAAGAGACCTAAGGGGCAACTTTTTCACGCAGAGGGTGGTACGTGTATGGAATGAGCTGCCAGAGGAAGTGGTGGAGGCTGATACAATTGCAACATTTAAGAGGCATTTGGATGGGTATATGAATAGGAAGGGTTTGGAGGGATATGGGCCGGGTGCTGGCAGGTGGGACTAGGTTGGGTTGGGATATCTGGTTGGCATGGACGGGTTGGACCGAAGGGTCTGTTTCCATGCTGTATATCTCTATGACTCTATGACTCTATATATGACTTACAAATGATTCCAGACTCACAACAATGTGACCTATGCATAATGCCCTCCGGGCAATCAAGGATTGGCAATAAATTCAGGCCTAGTCAGCAATGCCCACATCCTTTGAATGAATAAAAATGCCTCACGTTGGCCTGGACTGCTTCATTAGCAAACAACCCCACTTCTGACTTTATGACTGAAGAAAAGTTATTGATGAAGCAGTTGGAGTTGGGCAGGGCTGGACCACTAGAATCATAGAATCACTACAGTGTGGAAGTAACTGTTCAACCTGTCGTGTCCACACTGACCCTCTGAAGAGCATCCCACCCAGATGAAAGCCTCTCCCCACACCCCTCCACCTATTCCTGTAACCCTGCATTTCTACCTCACCTGCATATCCCTGGTCACTATGGGCAATTTAGCATGGCCAATCCACCTAATCTGCACATCTTTGGACTGTGGGAGGAAACCGCAGCACTCGGAGGAAACCCACGCAGACATAGAGAAAATGTGCAAAATCCACACAGACAGTTGCTTGAGGGTGGAAGTGAACCCAGGTCGCTGGTGCAGTAAGGCAGCAGTGCTAACCACTGAACCCGTGTTGCCCTGTGAATGATTACTCTGTGAATTTCTACAATTATGTCTTTGGGCCGAGATGACTGACCTTCAATAATCATAACCATTGCGCCTTTATGCTGGCCTCAACCAGTGATTCCCATTGACTTCAATTTTAATTGGACTTCTTGATGCCACACCCGATCAGATGATGCTTTGACGTCAATTCCAGTCATTCCTTCCTTACCCCTGAATCTCAGCTCTCAGTCTTTGGTGAGCAGATGATCAGTGCCACTTGACAGCATGTTTGATGACACTGTCCATTCCATTGCTGATGACTGAGTTCATCAACACCTTCTCAAGAGCAATTAACAATGGACAATAAACACTGGCCTAGCCATCAATGCCCACATACTATGAATTCATTTAGAAAAAGTAAGCTGAGGGGCAGTAATGGTCTGGATCATGTTTTTTGTGTCTCTTGTGGACAGAACATACTTGAGATGCCAATGAGACACCTTTCCCAAATTTGAACTCATCAATTTTCAATTTTGCCATGCATATGTCAGGATCGTATCTGTCCTGAAACAGCTTGGCTAAGGTGTGTCTAGTTCTTCAGGTCAAGTCTTCAGTATTAACTAGTGAAATGGTGTCAGTGTCTCTGGCCTTTCCTGTATCCAGTGCCCTCAGTCATTTCCTAATATTACACAGATTGGATTGAATTGGCTGATGTTTGGCATGTAATCCAGGAGCTGGCCTGTGTGAGTCCACTCATCAGTCCCTTTTAATCTCTCTGATGGTGTGAAACAGAAGATGAACTGAGTACGATGGGACTCATGTAGCATGCCCAGTGTTCGGTACATGGAAGGAAGCACATCATGAATCAAACCAAGTAGTACTCAGTCTGCTTTCAAAAGCGACTGAAGAGTACACACGTATAAAATAAAAATGCACCCATTAGTTGTAATTGGTATTATTAGCGAGTAGAGAGTGGGAATCAAATACTGCAGAAAAGAAGACAATCAGCTCATCTCCAACAAAAGGAGGCATGGTGGCTCAGTGGTTAGCACTGCTGTCTCACAGCGCAAGGGACCCGGGTTCAATTCCCAACTGTCTGTGTGGAGTTTGCACATCCTCCCCGTGTCTGTGTGGGTTTCCTCCGGGTGCTCCGGTTTCCTCCCACAGTCCAAAGATGTGCAGGTTAGGTGAATTGACCATGCTAAATTGCCGTAGTGTTGGGTGCAGGGGTAAAATGTAGGGGAATGGGTCTGGATGGGTTGCTCTTCGGAGGGTCAGTGTGGACTTGTTAGGCCGAAGGGCCTGCTTCCACACTGTAGGGAATCTAATCTAATCTAATCAATGTCTACCACTGAACTAATGTCGGCCTGGATTTATGATGACTCAACATGCTGGCATGTTATTTAATGAAGGAAGAAGATAATTCAAAAAGCAACAAGATACCATACATAACCATCTGGTGTTTCACCTTTTTCTCATTCTGAAGCTCTCTAAATAGCAACAGCGAACCGTAGAGTTTTAATAATGGCAAAGTGCCAAGCAATATAGATCAAAAAAGAATTGTCCAGTCAATAGAATTTGCAGAAAAAGCTGCCTTACTCAGTTTGATGGCATGACAAGCTTCTGAATGGTTAATCATGAGACTGCTGAGCCACCTCCTTGTCGTGGAGCATTCAGAGATTGTTACTGATATAATAAAAGGACAGAGGATTAACTGGAGCCACAACACTTGAGTTACAAGAGGTAATATCTGGGACAGCAGGTTTAGCTTTAGCTGGGCTTCACCTTGTCACTTGGGTGACCCTACAATTGGGGAGGGCTATTCTTGTGAGCCAGCACTCATTAGTCGAATGCCAAGGTGATACAGAACCCATCAGAGTTAGTAAGTACAACAGGGCACCTTTCCGAAGTTTGAACTCATCAAACTTGAACATCTTTCCTAAACATGAACGTCTCACAATAAATTAAATATTCTGAATTGCAGATGGTGCTACATAGGAAATAGATTAAAACCAACCTGTGCACAAGTGTTGATTGTCTATATTAAGGTTCAGTGTCTCCAAGTTAGAGGCAGTCACTGGATAATTAATTACTTGTATATAGTCAGCACAGAGGAAGGAATGGGGGTGGTATTGGCTTAGGTTTTTGAATTCTCTTTGCTAAGTAGAAGGGAAAATTAATTATTAAGGGACCAACAAAAAAGGTATAAAGACACACTTATGGCACCTGGTGCTAGGTTTTTAAGCTAGGAGTCGTATATTGATAAAACATTGATATGTCCAGCTCAAACCAGCAGCTAGTACATACTCAGTGGCAAACTAGAAATTGTGAAGTGGTCTTGATATTTGCCGAGAATTGTCTTCAGATTGAGTAGCTTCCTTTCAATGTGATCTATAACATAGAGTTGTTCTCCAATGCTTGGGACAGCTTCAGCCTTAGAAAGTAAACTCAGTAACTGAAGCCTGCCCTGGAAAAATTCCATCCCAAGTTCAAGGATTTCAGAATATAACCAGAACCGGTCAGCAATGGATAAGTTCATTTTTCTTGTCAGATCGCTCCCCAGTAGGTAAATTGATGATGAGTCACAAGCAAGAGTTTCCAAAGCACATGTAGTCTTCAAATGCCAATCTGGCAATGAAGAGCATAAGTCTTCATTGGAGGGAAGTAGACTGAAAATCTATGAAGCAAGAGTCCTGTGCACTGCGGTATGTATGTGAGGTTTGGACAGTGTACCAGCATCATGCCCAGGAAGCTTAATCATTTTCACTTCAACCCTGTTTGGAAGTTTCTGAAGATAAGGTGATAAGACAAAATGCCAGACACTGAGGTGTTCACACGGGTTGTTCAAGTATCCACACTACAATGAGACAGTCACAACCAACGTTCCCTCTAAGCTGCAGAAATGCAAAAAAACCTTGCCGGAAATATTGGTCTTAACTGAACTGGATTGCCTATGTAAACGGAATGCCTAATATTCGCTTACCAAAGCAAATCATCAAGAGAGATCTTGAGACTGAAGTTTGCTATCATAGTGGTCAAAGGAAGCACTACAAGGATGCTCCACTTAAGTGTTTGATTGTTGACTATGGATCCTGAGAGAAGCTCACCCAGGATGATGACCATCTGATCTAACCAAATAAACAGTGGCATGGCCTGTTTCAATGTCAGCATGTGTCAGCGGCAGAGAGGAAACACAAGAGGCGGAAACACCAATATCCTGTAGCATTTGCAGCAGAACCTCCCAGGCATAGATCAGCCGTAGTAGCCCCAATTAGTGAATTTTCCTGGGTGATTTGGATATTTGGAAATACTGTACCTAATACAGATACTAATGTCACTGTATTAAAAAGTGTCAATAACATTAAATGAAAGTGACAGATTTCATCAGGAGAGAGACCTGTGATATAGGCAGACAGATAACAAAATCATAGAACAGAATCCCTACATGTGGATGGTGCCCATTTGGCCCACTGAGTTTGCACCGACCATTGAAACAGCATTCCCACCCAGACCCAGCCCTCTATCCTATCGCTGTAGCTTCACATTTCTCATGACTAACCTACAGAGCCCACACATCCTTGAACAGTATGGGATAATTTAGCATGAGAGAAAGTGAGGGCTGCAGATGCTGGAGATCAGAGCTGAAAATGTGTTGCTGGAAAAGCGCAGCAGGTCAGGCAGCATCCAAGGAGCAGGAGAATCGACGTTTCGGGCATGAGCCCTTATCAGGAATGAGGAAAGTGTGTCCAGCAGGCTAAGATAAAAGGTAGGGAGGAGGGACTTGGGGGAGAGCTTTGGAAATGCGATAGGTGGAGGGAGGGCAAGGTGAGGGTGATAGGCCGGAGTGGGGAGGGGGCGGAGAGGGGTTGGCCCAGAGGTGCTCTCTGAATCGCTCTGCAAGTAGGCGGCCTGTCTCCCCAATATAGAGGAGGCCACACCGGCTGCAGCGGATGCAGTAGATGATGTGGGTGGAGGTGCAGGTGAATCTGTGGCGGATATGGAAGTTTCCCTTGGGGCCTTGGAGAGAAGTGAGGGGGGAGGTGTGGGCGCAAGTGTTGCACCTCCTGCGGTTGCAAGGGAAGGTGCCGGGAGTGGTGGTTGGGTCGGTGGGGGGTGTGGAGCTGACAGGGGAGTCGCGGAGGGAGTGGTCTCTACGGAAAGCTGGTAGGGGAGGGGAGGGAAATATATCCTTGGTGCTGGGGTCTGTTTGGGGGTGGCGGAAGTGACGGCGGATGATGCGCTGTACATGGAGATTTCTGTTTGGAGGTGGCGGAAGTGACGGCGGGTGATGCGCTGTACATGGAGATTGGTGGGGTGGTAGGTGTGGACCAGTGGGGTTCTGTCCTGGTGGGGTTTGGAGGGGCGGGGCTCAAGGGCGGAGGAGCGGGAAGTGGAAGAGATGTGGTGGAGGGCATCGTCGACTACGTCTGGCGGGAAATTGCGGTCCTTGAAGAAGGAGGCCATCTGGGTTGTACGGTTTTAGAACTGTCAAACCACTTAACCTGCATATCTTTGGCCTGTGGAAGGAAATCGGAGCACCCGGCAGAAACCCACACAGACATAAGGAGAATATGCAAATTCCATACAGTCACCCGAGGCTGGAATCAAACCCAGGTTCCTGGTACTGTGAAGCAGCATTGCTAACCACTGGGCCACCTTGCACCCATCTTGATTTACTTGATGCTATCTCCTTCAGTTAATGTCGCTTACTGAGACCCTTAAACAAATCAGCTCAGTTTATTCCTTAACATATGTTTCTTGAAGTCATGCATTCAAAAGCCTTGCAGGATGTCTCCTTCTCTGACAACTTATTAACTTCTATTTCAGCAACGTTTCTAATACTAATTTCTAAGCTAATCTGGGATTTTTTTTCTCTCCTGCCTTTAGTGTTTTGGAGACTGAGAAATGCTCTGATGTCCCAGGCATTTTTCTCTCTGAATGACTGATTTGTCTCTAACAGAAACCTGCGCATTCATTGATCTTCTGAATGATTCTGTCTCTCTCTCTTTCTAAAAGGACTTGGTTCTGACTCTGTCTCTCTATGTCCCTCAACAACCTATTTTCTCCCTCTATTCTACCCCTTTTTTTTCTAAAACATCAAAATATTAACCTCAAAGGACTCATTTAAATGAATGCAAACAAATTTTAAGTCAACCTGTCACCACTCACAACACTCAGAAATTATGTCTCCCCCTTTTAGCACAGAATATAGAAACATAAATCAAACTTGAAGCTATATATCATTCTGTCCACTTCAGAAGTCAAGTATCCAAATAATAATTAAAATTTGTTGAGAACCTTCAACACAACACAAATCACCGAAAGTGACAGAACAAGTTGAGGATTGTGGTTGGGGGGTTGAGGGGAATCTTGTCTTTTTTGCCATATAATCTTAATCCTTAAAAACACCACTGTCCTGGTTTCAGATGGACAGCGACATTTAATTTTGAGCATCATAATTTAAGAAGATGCAGAAGTAATTTACAAGAATGGCACCAGGGACAAGGGATGCTAGTTATTTGGAGAGACCAGATAAACTATAATTCATGATTTGATAGAAGCATTCAAAATCATGAATGGTTTTGACAGTAAATAATGAAGTACTCTTTCCAATGGCAGAGAGTCAATAGCTGGAGTACACAGCAATAAAGTATTTGGTAAGAGAGTCAGAGGCAAAATAAGAAAATAGGTTTTTAAGCACTGGCTTGTTACAACCTAGAATGCACTGACTGAGAGGACATTGAAAATAGATTATTTGGTAACATACAAAAGTGAACTGGATAAATACATGAAAGGTAATCATTTATAAGTCTACGGGGGAAGTCAGTGGAGCAGGATGAATTAGATAGCTCTTGCAAAAAGTCATACAAGCACAATGGACTGAATGCTCTTTTTTGGGCTGCTTTATTCAATGATTACGTTTACTGATAGTCACATGTTTGGGGTATATTGAGAACTGACAAATATGGTATTTACACAGGTGAATGAGCATCTTAATCCAGCAGAGTGCCAAATAAAAACAAAGTACTGTGGATGCTGAAGATCTGAAATGAAAATCGAACTTTTAAGCCTAGATTGGTCAGATGGACAGAACAGTGGCAAATGGAATTCAACTCAGAAATGTATGAGGCAGTACATTTGAGCAGGGCTGGCAAGGCAAGAGAGTGCACTGTGAATCATAGGACCCTGCAAAGTACTGAACAGCAGCGGGACCTTGAGGTGCATATCCACAGATTCCCAAAGGTTGCAGCACAGATAGATAAGATATTAAGGAAGACATATAGAATACTTGTTTTTACCCCACCAACCTCCAGATACATCGTATCATCCTCCGTCATTTCCGCCACGTCCAGACAGACCCCACCACCAGGGATATATTTCCCTCTCCACCCCTATCAGCGTTCCGGAGAGACCACTCCCACCGTGACTCCCTCGTCAAGTCCACACCCCCCACCAACCCAACCTCCACTCCCGGCAACTTCCCCTGCAACCGCAAGAAATGTAAAACTTGCACCCACACCTCCCCCCTCACCTCCCTCCAAGGCCCCAATGGATCCTTCTATATCCGTCGCAAATTCACCTGCACCTCCACACACATCATTTACTGCATCCGCTACACCCGATGTGGTCTCCTCTACATTGGGAGACAGGCCGCCTATTTGCGGAACATTTCAGGGAACACCTCTGGGACACCCGGACCAACCAACCCAACCGCCCCATGGCTGAACACTTTATCTCTCCCTCCCACTCCGTCAAGGACATGCAGGTCTTTGGCCTCCTCCATCGCCAGACCCTGACCACACGACGCCTGGAGGAAGAG
>NC_057725.1:63109193-63137078 GCF_004010195.1 Chiloscyllium plagiosum
TTATCTCAGCCCGCTTGGCACACCAGCCTCATTCCTGAAGAAGGGTTTATGCCCGAAACGTCGATTCTCCTGCTCCTTGGATGCTGCCTGGCCTGCTGTGATTTTCCAGCACCACATTTTTCAACTCTGGTCTCCAGCATCTGCAGTCCTTACTTTCTCCTACTTGTTTTTATTAGCCAAGCAACAGAATGTAAGAGCAGGAAGAGTACACCGGAGCTAAATAAAATGCTGCTTGTCAACACTGGTGTACTGTGTGCAGCTCTGAACACTACACTGCAGAAGGCAAATAATAAAGGGATGCAGAGGAGATTTACCAGGATACTGTTGCGTGGAGAGTCGGAGCTAGGAAGCTCCTGGAATGTTGTCCCTTATTCCAATGGAGTCGGAGTATAAGAGCAGCAAGTCTTACTGTTACTGTACAAGATATTGGTGACACTACATCTGGAGCAATTGTGAGCAGTTGGGGTCCCTTATTAAAGGAAATATATTATTTTATTGGAAGAGTTGAGAGAAGGTTCATTAGATGTTCCCTGGAATGGAGGAGTTTTCTTACAGACAAAAGCTAAGCAGGTTGGTACTCCACTCCGTGGGGTTTAGAAGAATGAGAGATGATCTCATTGAGACATATAGGATTCTAAACCAGCTTGACAGGATAAATACTGAGAAGATGCTTCCCCCCCATGGGAATGTCGAGGGCCAGAAGGTATAGTCTCAGAATAAAAGGGTGCCAACTGAGACAAGGAGGAATTTCTTCTCTCAGAGAGTTGAGAGCCTTTGGAATTCTTCGCTGCATAGAGCTGTGAGGGTGGAGCTTGCGTAAATTTAAGGCTGAGATCAGTAGGGTCTTGATTCGTTAAGGAATCAAGGGTTATGGTGCAAGGGCAGGAAAGTGGACATGAGGAATAACAGATCAGACATGTTCCTATTGAATGGCTGAGCAGGCTCGAGGGGTCAAACAATCTCCTCCTGCTCCTATTTCTTATGGTGTTATCACAAAAGATTGGATAGAATGGGGTTGCTTTTCTTGAAATAGTGAAGGTTGAGAAAGGATCAGATAGAGGTATACAGGATTATACGGCCATAGATAAGAGATGAGGGAATAAATGGATGGCAGGACTTTTGACATTTATTCAGAGAAGATTTGGAAGAAAAGAAACTCTCAAGAGTTTCAGAAGCAGAGAAATGTATTCACACAAACTTTTTAACTGTCCCCTAGATATTACTTAACTATACAGATAAAGTCTGTTTTCTCTCAAGACTATCGTGACTGGGAAAACACTTTTGCCATCAGAAGTGTCAACAACCAGTAGACAGTTAAGTTATTAGGTATAAGACTAAGAGAAGAGTTGAAGAGAATTTGTTTTTCACTCAGAGAGTGGTGGAATTCTAAAATTCTCTGCCTGAAAGTGTGGTTCAGTCAGAAACTCTCCTAACATTTAAGCAGTATTTTGATTTCCATTTGCACTGTCATAGCCTTCAGGTTACAAGCCTTGTGCTGGAAATGGGGATTAGTATAATTAGACTTTTGCTAATTATCACAGACATGATGGGCTGAATGACCTATTTTATACTGTAAACATCTACGAGAAATGGGGTTCTGAAGAAGAGTAATTTTAAATTCGAAACACTAACACTTTGTTTTGCACAGATGCTGCCAGGTATGCTGAGTTTCTCCAGCACTTTCACTTAGGGACTCAAGGGCTATCATTTGCTACGCAGAGCAATGGTCCTACAAAGAGACAACTTGGAGCACAGGGAGAACGGGGACAGGGAGAGATGCTTTAATGACTCACAAGATCCAAGTGTAAGAGTGGTTGGAAAAGCTATTGAGTTGGACATCATGATTAAATGCAGGAAAACTGACCATCAGTGTTGAACAAGCAGGAAATTGCAGTCTAATTTAGAAGCTTTGGTGTCTCGTAAACTTTTACAGCATCGGGAACATCAAGTTCCGTTGCCCCCCCCAAAACAATCATTTGTTTTCAAAATGAGAGTCTAATAGTCCTCTCCCAATTGTGTTGGAGAGCAATGTCAATACTTGTAACCTGAAGAACACTCCTCCATGGGGAAAAAGGGTGAATGAATAAACGTGGAGCCTACTTCAGGACTTTTTGACATTTATTAAAGACGATTGGAAGAAAAGAGTTTCTGAAATGGAGAAATGTATTCACGTTAACTTTTTAACAAATGGCACCGAGATATAATACTAAGTATGCAGATAGAGTCTGTTTTCTCCAGAGACTATTAAAAATAAATAATTAATTGGCTTGTCTCACAATGAACAAACACCTCTCCCTTCATAGGGTGAGATCTCTTATCTCAGGTGTTCAGCAAGATGGATGAAAGATCTTCCTTTCCAGTTGAGAACAAAGGAAGACAAACAAACCAAGTCCAAATGAAGCTGTAGGGAGATTAAAGTTTGAAAACAGAACAATGCAAAGCACTCCGGACTGGATGCAGGACCAAAAGGGAATGGAGTGATCCCCAGTTTAGAGTCTGTGGGGTTGAGGGAGTAGGTTGGTCTCACAGAGAGTTGTGATTGGAGAGATAATTATACTTACCTTAGTGAAGCACTAGCAAAGGCCTGTGATTTTCCTTGCTCTGCCCACAATAACCACAACGCAATGGGGGCTGCAGAAAACAATTTTTTGCCATGTTCTCCCCCAACGCCTTTCATACCATGTTGAACTTCTGAATGTGATGATGAAACAACTTACAAGGACACCATTTTGAACCCTATGAACCAATGGCTTTTGATCTGGTGAAGAGGAAATTTATGTGATTCTTATGCTTGTTGTTGGAGGCAATAGTGGAGAGACAAGGAAGAGTTAATTTATGGAGAAAAGGAGCCCAAGCTTCACATGGTTTTCCAAGATGACAAAAGCAGTAATCAGTCTCAGAAGAGGAATGAGAGGCCCAGCCAGATCTGACAATAGGTGGTTGAGCTAGTTTTGATCAGGCGTGCTCAAGTCTTCACTATTTGAATTTGAAAGAATGAAGACAAAGCAGCTTGGGAAACAACTTGGATGGAAAATGAGAATATTTTGCAGAGTATGAGGGGACTGAAGACACGGGTCCAGAAATGATTAGGCAAATTAATATTAGCTGAGGCATTTAATCCAGCGGAGAATGAGAAGGTAGGCAGTCGGGAGTTCATGAGTGTGAAAAGAAGTGACTGGGGAGAAACCTTTTCTCAGTGGTGGGAGCTGAGGGAAAATAGGTAGGGAAGTGAACATTTCTGCAGGAAGTTTTAGAGCAGGTCTGGTTTGGTGACCACATATGCAAATAGTTAACTCTTCACACCCCATCTATCACCAACAACCATTGGTGATAAATGAACAAGCTTCACTCAAATAAGTGCTCGTGGCTGACACACAGCAGGCTTGCATCTTTTATCACTGCTGCCAGTCAAACTGCATTAGTTGAGACTTGGTGAGTTATTTAACTATTGCTGCAGGGTATCCTGTTCCTATGCTCATGCTGCACTAGTATACCCCTACTCCTCAAAAAGCCACAGTAATATATTGGAACAGCATCATGCCAATTAGCCCCTTTCAGCCTGCTTCATCCCTCAATAGGACCATGGCCGATCTGATATTTCTAATATCCACTTTCCTATGTTGTCACCATAACCCTTGATTCTCTGAGTGATCAAGAGCTGATCTCTCTCAGCCATAATGATGGGTCAGTGCATTAAGTCTCGAAGCTTTAGTATATTTTCTGCTGATTTCCAGGCTAATTCAAAGCTGCTTTAATACTATGCCAGGCCTTTGCTAACATCGTGCATCTTCTACAGCTTTCTGCAATAGGGAGCTCCATCTGTCAGATCTATTATGATCAGCTGCAAGGAAGATCTAACTCCCCAGGTCCTCTGATATATTTACCTGTAAATGGCAGATTGTTACATTATTTCTCTGCTTTGGCATCTGACCGCACTGGCAGTAACTATATAATATTAAACTTATAATTTCCCCAATGCTTCCCCAACTGAAATCAGCTAAGGAATTCAACATGGGATGCCCTATATAAAGAAGTGACTGGGGAGATTTGGAGATGCTGGTGTTGCATTGGGTGTACAGAGTTAAAAATCACACAACGCCAGGTTATTGACCAACAGGTTTATTTGGAAGTACTAGCTTTTGGAGAGCTGCTCCTTCATTAGATGGTCGTCATCAGGTGATGAAGGAGCAGCGCTCCAAAAGCTAGTGCTTCCAAATAAACCTGTTGGACTATAACCTGGCGTTGTGTGATTTTTAATTCTGTATTCATGTGGCAGCCATTTGCAATTTAGAAATGCTCAGTACTCACATGGGAGAACTTTGCGCTCACGATAACTACAAGTTGTTCTGCTATAACACGCATTTCGTCAGTGCAAATTGGCTATAATGCGATTGACGAATTGTGGATGTTGTTTGGATAACGTGAACTTTGCGCTGAACGGGTATAACGATTTTGTATTAGCAATCTTCTACAGCACAATTTTCTCATGCAATTTTCCATTGTGCAATTTTCTATAGCGTGAGGTAGCAGAGAAACACAACTGTCGCATTATAGCAGAACAACCTGTACATGCCTTACTTTATTGCATAGACTATAAGTACAGCTTCTAAGGAGTTACAGATTTCCAACTGAACAGAACCAACTTGAAGAATATATTTACATTTAGATTCTGACTGCATAGATCCATAATTCCTACCTGTCACATTTTATAATAAACACTTCAATATGGAGCTATTTCACCACATCTAAAAATAGCCGTCAGCTCAGCCAAAGATACAGATGTACTTTTGCCAATATTATTCCTGAAGCAGCTCATTTTCTGTCTTCCTTTTCAAGAACCTGGCATATGGCATAATTGTATAGTGTCCAGTTCCCCGTGTCTCTCATACACTTTATGAATCTCACAACTGTCAATTGTCATGGTTCTTTTATTTTGAAGGGAGTATGTTTCTGTTATAGATCAATTGCTGTGTGTCATGGTGCTACAACATTTCTTGCAATTATCCTCTTGGGTTATTACAGCAATTACAGCTCTGCATTCAAAGAATACTGAAATGCTGCAAGTAGTTTCAGAATCTAACATCTGTTATTGGCAGACGGGGCATCACAACAACGTATCTTCTCACAAATAATGTGACTTATTTAGGCCACAGTTCCGCAACATAAATTATCTTAATAACAGTAATCCTGTACCTTCTGCATTTTTAAGAGAAAATCACTGTTGTTCTTCTCTGTTTTGATAAACATTTTTTGATATCTTTGATATCTGTGGGGCTGTTGTTGAAGTCGGTCAGTCACTGTTATGTAGGGGAGCCATTGAAATCTACACAGGACTCCATGCTGTACATCTCTATGACTCTAGGACTGACGTACCCAACTTTCCCTGCAATATGCAACTCCAAGGCTCACAAGCTTCAGATTTACAAGAGAGGAGAAAACCAATAATCAACTCCCATTCCAGGATATGGTGGTCAAAAAAACACAGAATGGTGAATGAACCACAGAAGTGTACAGGATAGCCACACACACCAAACAGGCCCTGCACTACAACACACAAGAGAAGGTGCATTTGGACCATGTTCAAACGGGCGACAACATACTGCAGCATTCCCAACCTATGAAGTGAAGAACACCTCTGCAGAGTATTCTCCAAGAACGGACAACCGTGCAACTTCATCTGCGGATGCCTAACAGACAAACAACGCGATGAGGACATGATACGTCCTAACTCACTAGCCTGGCTACCTTACATAAAAAACATCTCGGAACTGACAGCCAGACTTCTCCGACCACTTGGATTCATGACAGCCCATAAACCGACAGCCACGCTCAGACACCAACTCACCAGGACAAAGACCCGATACTCAGCATATGCAAGACAAACGTAATTTACAAAATTCCATGCAAAAATTGCACCAAACACTATAAAAATAAACAGGCAGACAACCAATAATCTGCATCCATGAACACCAGCCAGCCACTAAACGCCACGACCAGCTATCCCTAGTGGCCATACACACAGATGACAAGGACCATAAATTCAACTGGGACTACACATAGGACAAGAAGCATGGTACTCCTCCATGGACTCCATTAACAAGCACATAGACCTATACCCATTATACCCAATTAGGGTAGCTCATTAGTTAGCACTGCTGCCTCATACCACCAGGAACCCGGGTTCAATTCCCGCCTCGGGCGACTGACTGTGTGGAGTTTGCCCCATGTCTGTGTTGGTTTCCTCCGGGTGAATTGGTCATGCTAAATTGCCCATAGTGTTCAGGCACGTGTGGGCTAGGTGCATTACTCAGGGGAAATATAGAACAATAGGATAAGGGAACGGGTCTGGGTGCGGTACACTTTGGAGGGTGGGTGTGGACTTGTTGGGCCAAATGGTCTGTTTCCACATTCTATGATACCGACCACCACAATCAACAACCAGAGCCGGCAACCGGAAGCAGCAGGAACAGAACCAAATAAATTCCAGAGGACACAGTACAGCAGCACTTCACAGGAGGCTCCAAAACACTGAAGCTTCATCCAGACAGGGGACAAAACGTCAACAAATCAACTTCCCAGCTCAGTGAACATACCCACAACCACAACAACTCTGAGGCCTTTTCGCAGAGTGCCATTAGAACAAAGGCTACATTGTGGATGCTGCAATTGAACTTATTCACATTCATTAATTATCCCGTATTGATAAGAAAAGCCTGGGAATACACTTTTTTTAAATAAAAAAAATCAAATGCTGTACTTCTGTCTCAATCAGAGCTCTCCTGGGAGTTTGCTGCTGCAAACACAAGTCTGTGAAACAGTACAGTATGCAGGAGCATATAGGAACATCATTGTCTAGCAAAAACTGTCCAGCTCAAATTTTAAATTCTTAATTTAACTTGCACATATTTCTTGTCCTGGAAGAAACCCAGCCTATCAATCCTTTCAAAACCTTAAACATTTCATCAAACCACTCTTTAATCTTCTGCATTTCAGAGGACACAAGAATAGCTTATGAAAGTTCTCCTCAGAATAGTGTAACATACTGCAGCGTAGCCAACATACGCTTTCCAAGGCTCTGTGCCGAGAACTGTGCACCAGATATGATTTATAGAATCTCTACAGTGTGGATACAGGTCCTTTGGCTCAACAAGTCCACACCAACCCTCCGAACAACCAAACCCATTCCCATTCCCCTACATTTCCCCTCACTAATGTCTACACATCCCTGAACACTATGGACAATTTAGTATGGCCAATTCACCTGACATGCACATCTTTGGATTGTGGGAGGAAACCGGAGCACCCGGAGGAAACCCACGCAGACACAAGGTCAAAGTGCGAAGTCCACACAGACAGTCACCCGAAGCTGGAATAGGACTCGGGTCCCTAGCACTGTGAGGCAGCAGTGCTAAACACTGAGCCAATATCCTACCCTCAGCTCTCAAACAGGGCTTTTCAAAGCTGTAGTATAATTTCTTCTCTTAAATTCTAGACGCCTAGTTATAAAGGCTAACATCTGAATAGTCATAGAGTTATACAGCATGGAAACAGGCCTTTTGGTCCAACTCACTCGTGCCAACCAGACATCCTAAACTGATTTAATCCCACTTGTCAGCATTTGGCCCACATCCCTCTAAATCCTTCCCATTCATATACTCATCCAGATGCCTTTTAAATGTTGCAATTATACCAGCCTCCACCACTTCCTTTGGCAGCCTGTTCCATATACACACCACCCTCTGAATGAAAACGTTGCCCCTTAGGTCCCTTTTAAATCTTTCCCCTTTCACCCTAAACCTATGCCCCCTAGTTTTCGACTCCTCTACCCTGGGAAAAAGACCTTGGCTATTCATCCTATCCATGCCCCTCATGATTTTATGAATCTCCATAAGGTCACCTCTCAGCCTCTGATGCTCCATGAAAAACAGCCCCAGCCTATTCAGCCTCTCCCTCTCAGTTTCACAACATCCTTCCTATAGCAGGGAGACCAGAACTGCACGCAGACTTCCAAAAATGGCCTGACTAATGTCCTGTACAGCCACAACTTAACATCCCAACTCCTGCACTCAAAGCACTGACCAATAAAGGTAAGCGCACCAAACACCTTCTTTACTACCCTGTCTATCTGCGATTTCACTTTCAAGGAACTATTAACCTGTACCCCGAGAATAAATCCTTTTTATTTTTTAATGTATCTAACCCACACGTTTTTGTGACCTTAGGACTTAGGTCTTATCGGACTTCTCTTTTTCAATATTTTTAAAATATTAAGATCTGACCATTTTGGTTTTAAACAGATTATCCCATGCTCTCATCTACAGTACTCAGCATGTACCAATCAGTGGCCCCAATTTTCGTTCCCAATTTGGGTCCGCAGAGACAGAAGAATTCCCAGATCTATAATCACAACTTCTAAAATGGCTGCCAGAACTTCCTGTTTTCTGTCTGGGGTGGGTTGTAATAGAACTTAAGACATGCGACCCAGGAAGATGTGAAAAGGATGCCTGATGATTGACAGTTAAAGGTTTCTGCTACATCTCCACGCCAACCAATCAGTGCCCTCATCCCACGATAATTAAACTGCTGCATGTTTTTAAGTTTGGTTTCTTGCACATCCATCCTGATGAGTTCAAGATGAACAGCTTCAACTTTGTATCTCTTTTCAGCAGTGTTTAATTTATTTACTACAAAACAAATAAAGTAAGTGCACCACAGACTTCATTCTCAGAAAAATCCTCCCATCCATAAAAAGATTATTATACTGAGGTTCCTAAATCTAAATAAAGATTCAAGAAAACAAATTCAAGTGCAACATGCATTTGAATTCATAAACCTACATCAGAGTCCAAAACTATTTGTAGCTGTTAATCAAACTTTGAAATAGAAGGCACCCCACTGTGTTAATGGATCTTTATGAAATCATTCAGGTAATTTCAAAATAAAAATGAAAACCTCAGGCTAATATCAAAAGGTAGAATGAAATGGAAACCGTTATCTTTAACTCTCTAGATTTTGTGTGAAAACATTACAAAGAATCTGTAGCTTTAAATGGCTTGACAGTCTTAACTGCTCCTTCGACAGTCTTGATTAGTCATTTTCACTCATCCCTCTGAGTTTTGCCAAATCCTCTTAACAAACTTCTGATAGATTTTTGACATTTTTGACAGAGCTTTGACATTTCTTTGACAGACTGAGTGTTATTATGTACTTCTAAAGCACAAACGTATGCACCTTTAGGAACTCCAAAGGGTGCCTGACCCTTCCAAAAGGGTACTCTTCCTCTTCTAAAAGGGTGCCTTACCTCCACCAAATGTGCCCCATAACCACATCCAAAATGATATCTTACCTCTTTAATGGGTACTCTGGCTATTCAGAAAAAGCAATAAGGTTCAGATTTGCGCTTCCTTGTTCTAAGCTAAACATTTTGGGTTTCAGGTATTTACCTCACCAAAGTCACAGAGTGAAGATAGCTGACAACTTAGATGGCCAGCTACCTCCATAAACAATGTTAAAAATCACACAACACCAGTCCAACAGGTTTAGTTGGAAGCACTAGCTTTCGTATTACTGCTTGTTCATCAGGTGGTTGTGAAGCAGGACCATAAGAACAGAATTTATAGCAAAAGATTAGTCTCATGCAGCTGAAATGATATATTGAACAAATCTAGATTGTTCAGTCTTTCAACTTTGAGAATGAGTTTGCTGGTTTCCGTTCTTTAATATGTAAAGCCCAGCACTTCTTTTAAGTCACATTCTCAAGATATTTTAAGGTTTTATAACAAAAGAAGGTGAGATCTCAGCTCAGACAATGCATTAAAGGTATGAGGTTAGAGTCTGTATGTATCCCAATCTTGAGTCAGACTGGTTCTACTTTCAAAGTGGAATTTACAAAATATTACATGGATTGACTTTGGGTAACCGTTCCCCCAAGGTGGACTTCAGGACAGGCAACAGCGCAAAGTGGCTGAGCAGAGGCTGGTAGCAAGTTCAGTACCTATGGAGATGGCCTCAACCAGGACCCCACTGCATTATATACACTCTCTCTCTCTCTCACACACACAAACACGCATACACACGTGAACCATCTCACAGACTTATATCCCATCACACACTCTCACACACTTTGCTAGGCTTGCACACAAACAAACGTACACTCTCTCACATGCACTCACACGCATACACTCACACATTCATTTTGTCTGTCTGTCTCTCTCTCTCTCCTCCCTGTTTGCACGCACACACATAAGCATTATGGGGTGAAATTGTATTTGCAGAAACATTCTATTCTGCTCAAAAAATACACAATCTGCAGGCAGTCAATCCATGTGATATTTTGTGAATTCCACTTTGGAAATAGAACCAGTCTGACTCAAGGTTGGGATACAGACAGACTCTAACCTCAGTAGAGTGGTGCTGGAAAAGCACAGCCGGTCAGGCAGCATCCGAGGAGCAGGACAGTCCACGTTTCAGGCAGAAGCCCTTTCCTGATGAAGGGCTTATGCCCAAAACATCAATTCTCCTGCTCCTCAGATGCTGCCTGACCTGCTGTGCTTCTCCAGCACCAGACTCCCGAATCTGATCCCCAGCATCTGCAGTTCTCACTTTCTCCTAGACTCTAACCTTATACCTTTAATGCCCTTGTCTGAGCTGAGGTGACATCTTTTGTTATAAAACCTTAAGATATCTTGAGAACGTGACTTAAAATGAGTCCAGGGATTTACATATTAAAGAACCGAAACCAGCAAACCAATGTAAAAGATGATTCGGAGTTGCCGGTGTTGGACTGGGGTGTACAAAGTTAAAAATCACACAACACCAGGTTATAGTCCAACAGGTTTAATTGGAAGCACACTAGCTTTCGGCGCGACGGTCCTTCATCAGGTGATTGTCACAGACACAGATTGACACAGACATCAGACAATCACCTGATGAAGGAACATCGCTCCGAAAGCTAGTGTGCTTCCAATTAAACCTGTTGGACTATAACCTGGTGTTGTGTGATTTTTAACAATGTAAAAGATGAAAGACTTAACAATCTAGGCTTGTTCAATATGTCATTTCAGCTGCATGAGACTGTAATCCTTTGCTATAAATTGTTCTTACGGTCCTGCTTCACAACCATCTGATGAAGAAACAGCGCTTTGAAAGCTAGTACTTCCAAATAAACTTACTGGACTATAACCTGGTGTTGTGTAATTTTTAACTTTGTCCAGCCCAGTCCAGCACTCCATAAACAATACATGTCTAACTCCATTCAATGCCATATTCAATCCATGATCAGTAATATAACTTGCAATATCTGCACAGAGCAGATCAACTCTTTATCCTGGTGAAAATCTGGGCCATGATGTCAGTGACAACTTGGATTTATGGCTGTCTTGTGCCAGCTAAGTCAGTAATAAATATATGAATAGTTGAGGTACCAGCACAGATCTTTCAAGGTCACAACTAGTCCATTCTTTTCACTTCAAGTACTGTCCTCCTTGGTCTTCTGTTAGCAAAACAAAATCTCCCAATCAGGTCAAAAAATTGTTATCTAATTCCACAAACTTCAACTAATAGTTAAAATTTTAACTAAAGGTGCAACGTAAGGCTCGAAACAAAGTCTTGATTACTTCGCTGCACATTAAAAACAACAGCCCTTGTCCCTGGGAACTGAACTGTGAGGCATGGCACGACCAGTCATCCTGCAATAACTAAAGTAGTGCCCCTCCTTTCCTTCTTAATCCAAATGGGTGACGCGTTAGTCAGAATTGTCTGGTCCCCCAAAATAATTCTTGTTTTATGCATCTCACAGGTACATTACTGTCGCCACTGTAAGAAATGCTCTGTAGCTTGTGAGCAGTTTTGGGCCCTGTATCTAAAAAGATTTAGAAGGATATTACCCTTCTAAGGAAGAGGGTCCAGAGGAGGTTTACAAGAATGATCCGGGGCTTGTCGTATGAGGAGTAATAGGGGACTCTGGGTCTGTACTTATGAAATTTAGAAGGAGGAGGGGGAAATCTATTGAAACTTACAGAATATTGAAAGGTCTAGATTTGAGTGGATGTAGAGAAGATGTTTCCACTAGTAGGAGAGACAAGGACCCGAGGACACAGCCTCAGGATGAAGGGATGATCCGTTAGATGAGGAGGAACTCCTTCAGCCAGAGGGTGGTGAATCTGTGGAACTCACTGCCACAGAGGGCTGTGAAGGCCAAGTCATTGTGTGTATTTAAGACAGAGATAAGTAGGTTCTTGATTAGTAGGGGATCAAGGTTCTGGGGAGAAGGAAGGAGAATGGGGTTGGGAAACACATTAGCCATGACTGAATGATGGATGGGCCGAATGGCCTAATTCTGCTCCTATATCTTATGGTCTTGATCAAGCTGAACAAGATGCTATATTTTAATTTTTCACTTCAACTGTAACTCCAACTGAAGCAAAAGCATTTGGCAAAGCAAAGCTGTAAGGAAGTATTTTTGTCCTGTTGCCAAAAAGTTTCATTTAATGGATCATTATTACTAACAAAAGCATGCATATAATAGTAAATGGATCAGGAGGCCTGGGTTCACATCCCACATGCTCCAAAGGTGTGCAATTGCAGCACTGAACAGACTGCTCTAAAACAAAGATAAATAGTTAAAGGGATATAAAAGGAAGAGTGAACTGTTTGGGACTTATAGAGATTAATGCATGGGGGCATGGTTCATGGCTGAAATACCAAATATGTACTTTGCATCTTCACCAAAGACAAAGGTGTAAGGATAAATCCAATAACTCCAGGCCAGTAAGTTGAACCTCAGAGGTTAACAAAATGATTATCTGGTCAAGTGGCTTGGGGAGTGTGAATTAAATAAAGACATCATGGATTTGTTAAATGGAAATGACTGTACAAAACATTGGTAAGGCCACAAGCTGCCAGAGGAGTCAGTAAAGACCGGTACAATCATAACATATAAAAGACATTTGGACAGGTACATGGATAGCCAAACGTTTAGAGGGGTATGGGCCAAAAGCAGGCAAATGGGATAAGTACAGTTTCAGAAACCTGGTCAGCATGGACAGTTGGGCCGAAGGGTTGGTTTTCATACTGAAATCATGTTTAAGTAATTTGCTAGCATTTTTTGATGGGGTAACAGAGTAGGCTAATAAGGATAATGCTACTGATAAACAAGACAGACCATAAGATATAGGAGCAGAATTAGGCCATTCGGCCCATCCATCATTCAGTCTTGGCTAATGTGTTTCCCAACCCCATTCTCCCTCCTTCTCCCCGTAACCCTTGATCAAGAACCTACTTATCTCTGTCTTAAATCTCTGCATTGTTAAACAAAAGGCATTCCAAAAGTTACTTTGTAAAGTTAGGGGCAATGGCTTAAAAGGAACAACTGCAATGTGAATAAATAAAAACATTGACTGGGTGGTAAGAACAGACAGCAGTTGGTAACAATGTTTTTAGACTGGACAAAGGCAATGTGCTGGAGTTTCTCAGAGAATTATGTTAGAGCCTTGTTTTTCTTGATATGTAAATGACCTCGTGTTAGGTGTACAGAACACTTTATCAAAATGTATGAATTAAACAAACCCTGATGAAGAAGAAGAACAATAATAGCTGTGGAATAGGTAAACAAGTTGGAGATGAAATTTAACGCCGTGAAGTGATACATTTGATCGGAAGAACTAAACGGAACACAAAATAAAGGATACAATTCTAAAGGTGAGTAGCAGCAGAGTAACCAGAGCAAATTGAAAATGTGGCTACTAAAATTTACACAATCCTGGGTTTTATAAATAGGGTTATAATACAAAAGAATAGAATCTGTGATACACCTGACACCGTTCAGCCATGAATGCAGCAATGTGTCCAGTTCGCACTTCAAGAGTGGTATGAAACTGTTAAAGAGGGCACTAAAAGATTCAGAAAAATAGTTCCAGGGATGTGAAACTTCAGTTACATAAAGAGTTTGGACAACTCTCTCAGAGCTGGGCTATTCTCCTCTGAGAAGATATGATAACAAATACTTTGGAGGAGCTGGTGTTGGATTGGGGTGAATAAAGTTAAAAAGCACAGCACCAGGTTATAGTCCAACAGGTTTATTTGGAAGCACTAGCTTTCAAAGCGCTGCTTCTTCATCAGATGTTGTGAATTAGGACCATAAGACACAGAATTTATAGCAAAAGATCATAGTATCATGCAATTAAAACAATATATTGAATAAACCTAAATTAAGTCTTTTAGAACTGCTTGCTGGTTTCTTTAATATGTAAATCCCAGAACTTCTTTTAAGTTCCATTCTCAAGATAACAAGGTTTTACAACAAATGGTGCCATCGCAGTTCAGACAATGCAGTAAAAGTGTGAAGTTAAAGTCTGTGTGCCAATCTTGAGGCAGACTGGTTCTATTTATAAAGTGTCATTTACAAAATATTTCACGGATTGACTGCCTGCAGGTTATGCATTTTTTCAGCAAAATAGAATGTGCCTGCAAATATAAATTCACCCCATAAACTTATGTGTATGTGGACACGCAGGAAAGAGAGACAGAGTGAGTGTGTGCATGTGAGAGAAAGTGTGTTTCCATGTGTGAGTGTGATGGGGTATAAGCCTGTGAGAGGGTGTATGCGACGGTGAGAGTGTGAGGGGTATAGGTGTGTGCATGTGAGGAGATCTGCATTAGTTTGAGAGTATGTAAGAGTGTGTGACGAAGAGTGTGGTGATGGAAAAGCATAACTGGTCAGGCAGCAACCAAGAAGCAAGAGAAATAATGAAGAGATTATGTCTGAAACATCGATTCTCCTGCTCCCCAGATGCTGCCTGATCGGCTGTGCTTTTCAAGCAGTACACTCTTCAACTCGGGTCTCCAGCCCTCAATTTCACCTGTAAGAGAGAGAGTGTGTGTGTGTGTGAGTGAGTGAGAGAGAGAGAGAGAGAGATTGCAGTGAGGTCACCTGTAGTGTGATATAAACCCAAGGTGGACAACCACCTGATGAAGAAGCAGCGCTTTGAAAGCTAGTGCTTCCAAATAAATCTGTTGGACTATAACCTGGTGATTTTTAATTTGTCCACCTGAGTTCACCACCAGCTCCTCCAAATCATTCTAAAAGATCTAAGACGTAATCTAGGTTTGTTCAATATATCACGGTGGCACAGTGGTTAGCACTGCTGCCGGACTATAACCTGGTGATTTTTAACTTGTCCACCTGAGTTCACCACCAGCTCCTCCAAATCATTCTAAAAGATCTAAGACGTAATCTAGGTTTGTTCGATATATCATTTCAGCTGCATGACATTGTAATCTTTTGCTATAAATTCTGTCTTATGGTCCTGCTTCATAACCACCTGATGAAAGAGCAGCACTTCGAAAGCTAGTGCTTCCAAATAAACCTGGTGGACTATAACCTGGTGTTATGTGATTTTTAATTTGGTAAGAAGTAGAGGGGTTTAAGTCATGAAGCGGGGGAGGTTTCTGGAGTCTTGACAGAGTGTATACATTTCTATGTATCAGGGCTTGTTTGTACTGCTTTCTTTCCTTTGGCTGAAAAGGAAGAATGACTGGTTCGATGACCAGGAACCAGAGGACATTGATTGAGTGTGACTGACAAAAGAGATGATGATGATGATGGTGGTGTGAGTAAATTTTCAGAAAGTGGTAAAGATCTGAAATAAACTGGCTGATCTCACAGAAAACTGGGCACACGAGGCACAAACATTGAATGCTTTCACTGAGTTAGATCACATTTTTAGCGCTAAAGGGATCAAAAGAAGTGGGAATAGGGATACTGACTTGGATGATCACGATGATAATACTGAATAGTGGAGAGGCTGGAGGGGCCGAGTGGCCTACTGCTGCTCCTATTTTCCAGGTTTGACTTGGTGACCAAATGGCCTCTTTCTGTGCTGTTACCAATCGATGATTCACCTCACATCTGACTTTTCATGTATTTAAAAAGGTGCAACTTCACACAGGCCTGGGAGAATATGGTGCAGACAAGCGGGGCAAGTGTCAGCTGGGGAGGGAGAAAGTCAGAGCCATGTGACATCTCACCAAGAGAAAGGCAAGAGGGCCAGTTGTGAGGAACAGTCGCCAGACTCTCTCCACAGCAATCTCTGTCTTTGTTTTAGTAAAACGGGGATGACCTAAACACGACTCCAGGGCCCTACCGCCCACGGCCCTGTCACCGCCGCCTCACCTCCAGCTCGAGCTCCAGACCCGACTCCATGTCTCCTCAAAAGGGGGAGGGGCGGAGCGCTCTCACGGGGCGGGGTTGTGCGCAGCGTCGGGCGGGATACGGGGTTACAGGGTTCAGAGGGCGGGGTCAAGGCTTCAGGGGCGGTACGGAGCGGCAGGGGGCGGGGCTATAGATGTAAGGGCGGCGTGGATCGTGCTGGGGGCGTGGCGGGGGCGGGGCCGAGAGTTCAGGGACGGCGCGTGCATGGGGCGGGGTGTAGGAGTGAAGGGGCGGGGCGAGGCGAAAGGTTCAGGGGCGGGGCCGAGCGGGGTGGGGGCGGGGCCGAGAGTTCAGGGACGGCGCATGCATGGGGCGGGGCGAAAGGTGCAGGGGCGGGGCTGAGCGTGCTGGGGGCGGGGCGAAGAAAGCCATCGCTCCCCCCTGTTGCCAGGGCACCGCCATCATGGCCGCCTCCTTGCTCGGCTCCCTCGGTGTCCTTCGAGCGGCCCTTACGCCCCGCAGTCTCCCTCTCGCGGCTGCCCAGCTCGGCCGCTGTCGGTATGTGGGCTCCAGCCGCCGGCTTCTGGGTGAGTGCGAAAATGGCAGGCAGAGAGAAGTTGGAGGGAGATATGTTACTGGGAGGTGGGGGTAGATGGGGGAAGGTCATGAGTAAGGGGAGTGAGAGTGGGCCCTGAACGAGGGGAGGGGGGAAGGGGTAATGTAGTGCAGAATGTGTGGGAGCAAGTCAGCACAATGGGGCAGAGGGGGCCACGGTGAGAATGGGCCTGACAGACAAGGAAGTGGTGGTACAGGTGGAGCAGGAACAGAATAGTATTTTGATTCCTGTCACCCAAATCTTTCAAGTGTGTTCTTTAGAAACTGACGCGGTTTCGTGTGTATGTAGATAACCACCTTTTGGTCCAAGGAGAAGAATCTAGTGGAATAAGTAACATGTAGCTTATTGTATATTTGCAATAATTCACAGGTTATAAAGCAGTCTCTACATTATGATTTAAAAAGTGTTGGGAGGACTTAGCCTTATCTGTTTCTCCTAAAAGCTTACTTTATTCTCCTACCAAGTCCTTGTGACATCAGTATAGTGATATTAATATGGTTTATTACACTCAATCAAATAGCAACCCTTTTAGATCCACATGTCATTCCCTCAAGCATTCTTCAGATAACTATTATTGTTATATATTTTGTTATGGCTATGTGTGTTGATGTGAGTACTGTATTTACTGCTTCAGTTTGTGTATACATCTTTAAGATAAGGCTGAGGTATTTGTAACATTCTTATGCCAGAAGCACAAAATGGATGATGCATATTCGCTGCCTCCTCTTGTCCCTAGTATCTCAGATGCCAGTCTTCAGTCAGTTGGATTCACTCCACATGATATCAGAAACAAGTAGAAGCAGTAGCAAAAGAGATACAGCAAAGGCGATGGACCCTGACAATGTTCTGACAGTAGTACTGAAGAAAGCAAGATCAGAAATTGCTGGTGAATCTCAGCAGGCCTGGTATTATCGCTGGGAAGAAAGCAGAGTTCATGTTTTGATTCCAGTGATTCTTCATAAGAACTGATATTGAACACTTGTGCTTCAGTACATGCCACATCCCAAGCCAACCTGTTCCAGTTCAGCCACAATACTGACACCTATCCAACAATGTAGAATTTCCTGGCTATGTCCTGTACAGTAGGAACAGCTCTAACCTTGCCAAATACTGCTCCATTAGTTTAATCTTGGTCATCAATAGTGCTATCAAGCAGCACTTGTTTAGCAATCACCTGTCACGGATGCCTAGTTTGGGTAGCATCAGGGCTAGCACCCAAACTCATTTCAGCTTTGAATCAAACATGGGCAAAAAAGCTGAATTCAAAGGTTAGGGTAATTGACCTTGGCATCAGGTAATGTTTGAGTGTGGCATTAAGGAGCCCTTGCAAAACAAGTGAATGGAATCAGCAAGTGGCATGCTGGTTGAGGTCATACTTGTGTTTGTTGGAAATCAGTCATGTCAACACCGGGACATCTCTGCAGGAGTTCCTCAGGATAGATACTTTCTAATCAACTGTTAAGAGATGTTATTGCATGTCTCTGGAGCAGGTATGACTTGACAACAGGCCTACTGGATGTGGAGGATGTTTGCTGATTGTGCAATGTTCAGCACAATTTGCATTTCCTCAGGTACCAAAGCAGTCCATGTTCAATTGGATCAAGACCTGAACAATATCCAGGATGGGGCTGAAAAGTGGAAAGTAACATTCGTGCTGCCAAAGTGCCAAGCAATGACCATCTCCAATAAGAGACAATCTAACCAACATCCCTTGATGTTCCAATACTGAATTCTCCATCATCAACATCCAAAAACTCAACTGTACTAGCCATTAAAATGTCAGTGGCTACAAGACCAGGTGAGAGGCTAGGAATATTGCAGCAAGTAACTCACCAACTGACTCCCCAACGTCTGTCCACAATCTACAAGGCACAGTTAAGACTGTGATGGATTGCTCCTCAATTGCCTGGATCTGGAGGAACAGGAAAGGGGAGCAGAGGATGGAGGGAACATGGAAGGGGAACGGAGATGGTTGCAAGAGGTGTGGAATGGGCCTTCTGCCTTCAGATTTTGGGGAGTTTGGAAGGAAACTGAAAAGCAGGACTGCAAGAGTAATAATAATATTACTCCCAGGGGCACATGCTAGTGAACAGGAGGATCGATTGAACACGTGACAGGAGAGCTGGTGTGGAAGGAAGGGAGTTATATTTGTGAGGCACTGGGAACACTTAATGGGCAGATGGGACATGTTCAACCTGGGCTGGTTTCATCTTAACAAAACTGGGACTGATATCTTTGCAGGGAGATTAGCTAGTGCTGATGCTACTGGTTTAAACTAGCTTGTCAGGGCACTAGGAATCTGAGGAAAGAAGTGAAGCTACTAACTAGAAGGAGAAAGGCTGCTACAAAGAGGAGAAAACTGGGCATTGAGTATGCCTCGAATGTGGAATGATGTCAAAAAGACTAAGTTAAGGGCACACACCATTCACAACAAAATGGATCATCTAAGGACCCAAATATAAGTAAATGCATAGGATCTAATTGCCAATACAAGAACATAGCTGCATGGTGTCTAGGACTGGAAACCAAATAATCAAGAATTTTTGATAGTTAATTGGATAGACAAGAAGAAAAAGGAGGTGGAATTGAGCGGGTGATGGGATGGGATCAGCATTTTAGTAAGAGAGGATCCCTGATCATCAGAAAGCTGTGTGTGGAATCTGTTTGCGTAGAACAAATAACAACAAGGGCCAATAGGTATTGGTTGAAATTTATAGACCTCCAAATGATAGGGTAATGTGGGGCATGGTCTTAATCAGGAGATGAGAGAAGCTTATAACATGAGCAACACTGTAATCCTGGGTAACGTCAATCTTCAAATAAACTGTGTAAATCATATCAGCACTAAAGCTGTGAAGGCTGAGTATGTGGACTGTCTTAGGGATGGCTTTCAGCAAAGCATGTTGATTAGAGAGCAGGCAATTTTAGATTTAGCATTGTGATGTAAAATGGCTAATTAACCTTGTTATAGAAGAATCTGTTGAGCTGACTTATCACAATATGATAGAATTTTACATCATATTTGAAAGCAAGGTTATTTAAAGTGAAGCAAGAATGTAAAATAAGGGAAAATATTAAATTACTAGTCATAAATCATCTGAGCTCGATTGGGCAAATACATTACAAAACGTGACTGTATGTAGGCAAATGATAGTCTTTAAAGAACTGTTCCATCGCTGACAGCAACCTTTCTTCAAGGTGCAATAAACTCAAAAAGGGTCAGTCACCTACAGCTGACAAAGGTAGTTAAGAATTGAATAAGATTAAATCCTGTGACCAGTGGAGTGCCGCAAGGATCGGTGCAGGGTTCACTACTTTTTCGTCATTTATATAAATGATTTGATATGAACATAGGTATAGTTAGTAAGTTTGCAGATGACACCAAAATTGAGGCGTAGTGGACAGTGAAGAAGGTTACCTCAGATTACAACAGGCTCCTGATCAGATCGGCCAATGGGCTGAGGAGTGGCAGATGGAGTTTAATTTAGATAAATGTGAGGTGCTACATTTTGGAAAAGCAAATCCGAGCAGGACTTATCCACTTAATGGTAAGGTCCTAGGGAGTGTTGCTGAACAAAGAGACCTTGGAGTGCAGGTTCATAGCTCCTTGAATGTGGAGTCGCAGGTAGATAGGATAGTGAAGATGACGTGTGTTATGCTTTCCTTTATTAGTCAGTGCATTGAGTATTGGACTTGGGAGGACATGTTGCAGCTGTAGAGGACGTTGGTTAGGCCACTTTTAGAATACTATGTGCAATTCTGGTCTCCCTCCTATAGGAAGGTTGTTGTGAAACTTGAAAGGGTTCAGAAAAGATTTACAGAGATGTTGCTAGGGTTGGAGGGTTTGAGCTGTGCAGAGAGGGTGAATAGACTGGGGCTGGAGTGTCGGAGGCTGAGGGGTGACCTTGTAGAGGTTTATAAAAGGGGCATAGATAGGATAAATAGACGAGGTCTTTTCCCTGGAGTGGGGGATTCCAGAACTTGGATGACATAGGTTTAGGGTGAGAGGGGAAAAATTTAAAGAGAGACCTAAGGGGCAACATTTCACACAAATGGTGGTACGTATATGGAATAAGGTGCCAGAGGAAGTGGTTGAGGCTGGTACAATTGCAACATTTAAAAGGCATCTGGATGGGTATATGAAAAGACGCGTTTAGAGGAATATGGACCAGGTGCTGGCAAATGGGACTAGATTAGGTTCGGATATCTGGTTAGTATGGATGAGTTGGATCGAAGGATCTGTTTCTGTACTGTACATCTCTATGACTATGCCTAAATCCTCCTGAAGCTGCTTTACATTTTCTACTTGGCTTTGACATCCACAAGTTTGGAAGTATTACATTTAGTCCCCACCTGCGAATTGTTGATATACATTGTGAATAGTTGGACCACTCCTCATGGCCATGTCGGCCACAGCTGAAGATGCGATGTGTCCGGGCCCAGGAGTCTAATGGCCCAGGTTTTGCTTGAGGCTTCTACAGCGTCTTCACAGCAGCATGGTTGATCTGGTCTGGCCTGGGAGTCCTTCTCGACAGCTTCAGTAACTGTTTTCACTGGTGTTCGTCTGTGTTTCCTTGCAGCAGCTTAAGGCTGTGACTCCATGCTGTGTTTTCTTCAACACTGGAATCCCGGGCCAGACCCACCACAAAGTGGGGAGTGGTCAGGTCCATGAAATGGACTAAGTGAACTTTGTATCAAATTCTCTTTTTGTTTTGCTTTCTGCTATTGTGGATGGACTGTTATCTTGAACTTTTTATTCTATTCTTCTAATTTATTGCTGATTCTGTACTTTTGAAAGTCTGTAATGCTGGACCTTTTATTCTCTCAATATTTTTCTGAAGAACTTGTACTCAAGAATCTGTCCGTAAGTACCTTTGTGGTGACTTGTAAACTTTCGCAAACTCATTTGAGTACATGTGACAATAAAACTAATTATATTTTGAATTCAGTACTGGTTCATGACTGGTAATTCATCAGTCACATGTGGGAATGATCCAGTTATTCCTTGAACTTTGGCTAACAGACAGAAAACAATTATGAATCCACATCAGTACATTACATCCTGTCCCAGAATTTTGCAAATCAACCTCCTGAGGGTGGGGTGGGGCACTATATTAAAAGCCTTCTGAAAATCCAAGTAAAGTATGCTAATTGATGTCGCTTAGTCGCGTTCTCATAAACACCAAATTCAAACAGGATATTCCATTCAAATTTCAGGATGGTACTACAGACCCCTCATGCTGACTATGCCCAGATTGTTAACATGCTAATGTCTATCTATCCCATCTCTCATCAGCAATGTTCGAATATGCTATACAAAATTGACAGGTCTGTAGTTACCCTTTTTCATTTTGCTACTTTCTTAAATAGTGGAGTGATACTTCCTACCTTCCAATTCACAGGAATCATTCTAGAATCTATACAATTTTGGAAGATAATCACCAATGCATCAACTATCTCTATAGCCATGTCCTTCAATAATGATGAAGAGCATCACGCCCTGGAGATTTATCAATCTTCAGCTCCATCGATTTCTCCAGTACAACCTTCTTGTTAATTCTAATTTCCTTTAACTCCTCATTCTCCTAGGCACTTGGATTTTGAATTCTGGGATTTTTCTGGTATCTTCAGTGAAAACAGACAGAAAATACTCATTTAGCATATCTGTCATTTCTCTCTTCCTTATAAATTCTCCTGAATTTGCCTGCAATTTACCCTCATTTATCTTAGCTAAAATCTTTCCATTTTGTATACCTGTAGAAGTTGTTAGTCATTTTTCATGCATCTTCCAAGATTGCACTCACTATTCTCAATCTTTCTTTATCTATTTCTTGACCCTTTTTGCTGTATTCTTTTAAAAAAAAACTTCCCAGTCCTCAGATTTAGTACAATTTCGGACCATTTGGTAAACCTTTTCTTTTACAGTCATAGAAATATATAGCACGGAAACAGACCCTTTGGTACAAATGTTGCAATTGTACCAGCCTCCACCACTTCCTCTGGCAGCTCATTCCATACACGCACCACCCTCTGCGTGGAAAAAGTTGCCACTTAGGTCCCTTTTATATCATTCCCCCCTCACCCTAAACCTAAGTCCTCTAGTTCTGGGCCCCACCCCCACCCCAGGAAAAAGACTTTGCCTGTTTATCCGTCCATGCCCCTCATGATTTTATAAACCTCTTTGATGTCACCCCTCAACCTCCAACACTCCAGGGAAAACAGCCCCAGCCTGTTCAGCCTCTCCCTATAGCTCAAATCCTCCAACCTTGGCAACATCCTTGTAAATCTTTTCTCAACCATTTCAAGTTTCACAACATCCTTCCGATAGGAAGGAGACCAGAACTGCATGCAACATGAACTCCCAACTCCTCATACTCAATGCTCTGACATAAAGGAAAGCATACCAAATGCCTTCTTCACTAACCTATCTACCTGTGACTGCACTCCAAGGTGTCTTTGTTCAGCAACACTACCCAGGACCTTACCATTAAGTGTAAAAAGTCCTGCCCTGATTTGCCTTTCCAAAATGCAACACCTTGCGTTTATCTAAATTAAATTCCATCTGCCACTCTCTGCCCATTTGCCCATCTGATTAAGATGCTGTTATACTCAGAGGTAATCTTCTTTGCTATTCACTACGCCTCTAATTTTGGTGTCACCTGCAAACTTACTAACTATATCTCCTATGTTCACATCCAAATCATTTATGTAAATGACAAAAGCAGTGGACCCATCACCGATCCTTGTAGCATTCCACTGGTCACAGGCCTCTAGTCTAAATAACAACTCTCTATCACCACCCTCTGTCTTCTACCTTTGAACCAGTTCTGTATCCAAATGGCTAGTTCTCCCTGTATTCCACGTGATCTAACCTTGTTAACCAGTCTACCATGAGAAACCTTGTTGAATGCCTTACTGAAGTCCATATAGATCACATCTACTGCTCTGCCCTCATCAATCTTCTTTGTTACTTCTTCAAAAAACTCAATCAAGTCTGTGAGACATGATTTCCCACGCCTAATCAGTCCTTGCCTTTCCAAATACATGTACATTCTATCCCTCAGGGTTCCCTCCAACAACTTGCCCAATGCTGCCATCAGGCTCACTGGTCTATAGATCCTTGGCTTGTCCTTACCACCTTTCTTAAATAGTGGCTCCAAATTCACCAACCTCCAGTCTTCTGGCACCTCACGTGTGACTATCAATGATATAAATATCTCAGCAAGGGGCCGAGCAATCACTTTCCTAGCTTCCCACAGAATTCTAGGGTACACCTGATCAGGTCCTGGGGACTTATCCACCTTTATGCATTTTAAGATCTACAACATTTTCAAGATGTCACCAATTATTTCCCCACATTATATATCTTCCATGACCTTCTCCATAGTAAACAGTGCTGCAAGATACTCATTTAGTACCTCCCCCATCTCCTGCGATTCCACGCATAGGCTGCCTTGCTGATCTTTGAGGAGCCTTATTTTCTTTCTCGTTACGCTTTTGCTCTTAACGTATTTATAGGATCCCTTTGGATTCTCCTAGACCCTATTTGCCAAAGCTATCTCATATCCCCTTTTTTTCTTCTTGACTTCTTTCCTACTACCTTTATACTCTTTGAAGGACTCACTCAATCTCTGCAGTCTGTACCTGACGTATGCTTCCTCCTTTCTCTTTACCAAAACCTCAATTTCTCCAGTCAGCCAGCATTCCCTACACGTACCAGACTTGTCGTTCACCCTAACAGGAACATACTGTCCCTGGACTCGTTATCTCATTTTTTTTAAGGCTTCTCATTTTCCAGCCATCCCTTTACCTGCAAACATCTGCCCTCAATCAGCCTTTGAAAGTTCTTAGGTAAAAACAAGGACTGCAGATGCTGGAAACCAGAGTCTAGATTAGAGTGATGCTGGAAAAACACAGCAGATCAGGCAGCATCCAAGGAGCAGGAAAATCGACGTATTGGGCAAAAGCCCTTCATCAGGAATAGAGGCAGAGAGCCTGCAGAGTGGAGAGAGACCGCATCGGGAGCAACGGATACAATAAATGATATTGTTGGATGTGCAGGTAAAACTTTGGATGTGGAAGGCTCCTTTAGGGCCTTGGATGAGGTGAGGGAGGAGGTGTGGGCGCAGGTTTTGTAATTCCTGCGGTGGCGGGGGAGGGTGGGTTGTGGGGGGGGCGTGGACCTGACCAGGTAGTCACGGAGGGAACGGTCTTTCCGGAAAGGGGTGGGGAGGAAAATATATCCCTGGTAGGGGGGTCCGTTTGGTGACGGAAATGTCGTCGGATGATATTGTTTATGCAAAGGTTGTCCGGGTGGAAGGAGCACCAGGGGCGTTCTGTCCTTGTTACGGTTGGAGGGGTGGGGTCTGGATGCGATGGAGGGCATCTTTAACCAAGTGGGAAGGGAAATTGCGGTCTCTAAAGAAGGAGGCCATCTGCAGTGTTCTGTGGTGGAACTGGTCCTCCTGGGAGCAGATACCGGCAGAGGAATTGGGAATACGGGATGGCATTTTTGCAGGAGGTAGGGTCGGAAGAGGTGTAATCCAGATAGCTGTGGGAGTCAGTGGATTTGTAAAAAAATGGCAGTGTTGAGTTGGTTGTCATTAATGGAGATGGAAAGGTTGAGGAAGGGGAGGGAGGTGTCAGAGATGGTCCAGGTGAATTTAAGTTTGGGGTGAAATGTGTTGGTGAAGTTGATGAACTGATCAACCTCCTCGCGGGAGCACGAGGTGGCGCCAATGCAGTCATCAATGTAGCGGAGGAAGAGGTGGGGAGTGGTGCCGGTGTAATTACGGAAGATGGACTGTTTTACTTAGCCAACAAAGAGACAGGCATAGCTGGGCCCATACGTGTGCCCATGGCTACCCCTTTGGTCTGGAGGAAGTGGGAGGATTCGAAGGAGAAATTGTTAAGGATGAGGACCAGTTCAGCCAAATTAATGAGAGTGTTGGTGGAGGGTACTGTTGGGGACGTCGGGAGAGGACAAAACGGAGGGTTTGGAGGCCCTGGTCATGGCGGATGGAGGTGTAGAGGGATTGGGTATCCATGGTTAAGATGAGGCGTTGGGGGCCAGGGAAACTGAAGTCTCGGAGAAAGTGGAGGGCATGGGTGGTGTCTCGAACGTATGTGGGCTCCTGGACTTGCCTAATACTGTCAAAATTGGCTTTCCTCCAATTGACAACTTCAATTTCTTGATCTAGTCTATCCTTTTACATCACTATCTTGAAACTAGTAGAATTTTGGTCGCTGGCCCCAAAGTTCTCCCCCACTGACACCACAGTCACCTGACCTGCCTTACTTCCCAAGTGTAGGTCAAGTTTTGCACCTTCTCCAGTAGGTACAGCCACATACTGAATCAGAAAATTTTATTGTATACACTTAACAAATTCCTCTCCATCTAAATCCTTAATGCTATGGCAGTCCCAGTCTATGTTTGGAAAGTTAAAACAGATCTCTTTACAAGGTTGTTTCTCAATTTCCCAAAAACTATTGAGGGGCCTTTAATACACTCCCAATAAGGTGATCATCCCTTTTTTTATTTCTCAGTTCCACCCAAATAACCTACCTGGACATATTCCCAGGAATATCCTCCCTAAGTACAGCTATCCCTAAGGATAGCTGTAGTGCTATCCCTTATCAAAAATGCCAACCCCCTCCTCTCTTGCTAATGACAGTCGTTCTGCTAGCTGTTGGTACAGGGTCCTTTAAATTCATCAGGAGCTGTTTCAGTATGATGGTAGTCGAGAGTGTGGCGCTGGAAAAGCACAACAGGTCAGGCAGCGTCTGAGGAGCAGGAAAATCGATGCTTCAGGCAAAAGCCCTTCATCAGGAATGAGGCTGGGAGCCTCGGGGGGTAGAAGTAAATGGGAGAGGAGGGGAGGTGGGGCTGGGAGGAAGGTAGCTGAGAGTGCAATTGGATTTTCCTGCTCCTCAGATGCTGCCTGACCTGCTGTGCTTTTCCAGCGCCACACTCTCGACTCTAATCTCCAGCATCTGCAGTTCTCACTTTCGCCTCAGTGTGGTGGTAGGTTTATGGGCTATTGTGATGCCTAGGGACTGGAGTACGTTGGACAAACGGGCAGGAAACTAGCCACCAGGATACATGAGCACTAACTAGTTACCAAAAGACATGACCAACTATAACTGGTATCTGTACACACAGGTGAAGAACATCAGCTCGACTGGGGCAATACATCTATCCTGGGGCAGGCGAGAGCATTGGCATTCAAACCAGAACTCCATGAGCAAACATATAGATTTGGACCCCACTTACCAACCTCTCAGAAACAGAACAGGAATTGACATCACCTACCACAACAAACTGACACATGAATAGCAAGTGGGACATAACACCAGTCCTTCACCGGAGGCTCACTGATGATGTTACCTAGCATGGTGACAAAACGTCTGAGAACAAATCTATCAGCTCAGTGAGCAAATTTGCAACCTGACTCTTGTTTGTTGTTTGATAAAATGTTCATTTGATTCAAACAGTCTTTGTTTATCTCATGTTGGTTTTATGACATGGCCAACCTGTGATCAGGTGATTGTGGCAAATATTTTGTCTTTTTCAGTTTTGAAATCGCTTGGATTCATGAAGTCCAGGTGCTAATATGTATTCCATATTTGATTGCTGCTGTGACAATACATTAAAACTATTTGCATCATATAGTGAGGAGCAGCATCTATGTTACTGCAGTGTTTGTCATCAATGTGACAGTCTATTTGAATTTCTCACTGTAAAGAGGGATTAGCAAATCTGGTTGCTGAGTTCAGTTGAAGCTCTACATGTCATAGAGATGTACAGCATGGAAACAGACCATTCGGTCCAACCCGTTCATGCCGACCAGATATCCCAACCCAATGTCGTCTCACCTGCCAGCACCTGGCCCATATCCCTCCAAACCCTTCCTATTCATATACCCATCCAAATGCCTCTTAAATGTTGCAATTGTACCAGCCTCCACCACATCCTCTGACAGCTCATTCCATACATGTACCACCCTCTGCATGAAAAAGTTGCCCCTTAGGTCTCTCTTATATCTTTCCCTCTCACCCCTAAACCTATGCCCTCTAGTTCTGGACTACTCAACCCCAGGGAAAAGACTTTGTCTATTTA
>NC_057725.1:63137334-63137759 GCF_004010195.1 Chiloscyllium plagiosum
CCTGGGACCTTACCATTAAGTGTATAAGTCCTGCTAAGATTTGTTTTCCCAAAATGCAGCACCTCTCATTTATCTGAATTAAACTCCATCTGCCACTTCTCAGCCCATTGGCCCATCTGGTCCAGATCCTTTTGTAATCTGAGGTAACACTCTTCGCTGTGAACTGCACTCCAATTTTGGTGTCATCTGCAAACGTACTAACTGTACATCTTATGCTCGCATCCAAATCCCAAAATACAGTACCTCACATTTATCGGAATTAAACTCCATCTTCCACTTCTCAGCCCATTGGCCCAGATCCTGTTTTAATCTGAGTTAACCCTCTTCGCTGTCCACGACACCTCCAATTTTGGTGTCATCTGCAAACTTACTAACTGTGTACCTCTTATGCTCGCATCCAAATCATTTATGTAAATGACAAAAAG
>NC_057725.1:63137808-63182226 GCF_004010195.1 Chiloscyllium plagiosum
ATGGGGAACCTTGTCGAACGCCTTACTGAAGTCCATATAGATCACATCTACCGCTCTGCCCTCATCAATCTTCTTTGTTACTTCATAAAACTCAATCAAGTTCTTGAGACATGATTTCCCACGCACAAAGCCATGTTGACTATCCCTAATCAGTCCTTGCCTTTCCAAATACATGTACATCCTGTCCCTCAGGATTCCTTCCAACAACTTGCCCACCTCCGAGGTCAGGCTCACCGGTCTATAGTTCCCTGGCTTGTCTTTACCGCCCTTCTTAAACAGTGGCACCATGTTTGCCAACCTCCAGTGTGTCGAATCAGTTCTCAGTGGGCTGAACTCAAAAGTCATAATTTCGACTTATTTCATTTGTTCTTCGTCTAACTGTATATATTTATGATCAATGTTCAACTTTTCGTGACTAACTATCACAATATTAAAAATGTGCAGGTTAGGTGAATTGGCCATGCTAAATTGCCCATAGTGTTCGGTGAAAGGGAAAAGTAGGGGAATGGCTCTGGGTGGGTTGCACTTCGGTGGGTCAGTGTGGACTTGTTGGGCCGAAGGGCCTGTTTCCACACTGTAAGTAATCTAATCTAAAATTTAGTGAACATCTGCTTGCTAATTAATAAGATTTTGCCATCTGAAGCAGGACAGAGATATCACGATGTTATTGAGGTGGAAACTGGCAGTCTTCATACAGATCTCTGGAGAGCGCCAGACTTATCAGATTTAGTTCATGGAAGGCATTTCCTTTATTTTGATGCTATCTTTTACCACCTAATCAATGACCAATCCATTTTACAAAGTTACCTCCGAATGTTTGTACCTGCTAGTAGTCTCTTCCTATCTAATTCCACTACTTCACGCTTCACCTTTTTAGTTCCTGTCATGGGATCATGTTTATTGCCTCAGAGTGCAGGGACTACCCTTTAGAACTGAGATGAGGAGAAATTTCTTCAGCTGGGGATGGTGAATCTGTGGAACTGATGGCTGCAGAGGCCAAGTTATTAAGGCTGAGGTAGCTGTGCCCTTACTAACGGGATCAGAAGGAAGAAGGCAGGAGAGTGGGATTGTGAAACACATCAGCTGCAATTGACTGGTGGGGTAGACTCGATGGGCCAAATGGCCTAATTGTGCACCTTCATCTTTTTGCTTTGTCTGTGTTAACATTTCACCCCTTTAGTTCAAAATGCTGCATGCATTCAGATGTAGGGCCTTAGACTGTGTGTGGTGTTATTTGCAGATGTACTCTTAGATATTATCTGGCTGATCGTTTAAAGATGATATTGCACACCTCTGGAGTGGGTGGGATTTGAACCCTGGTCTCTTGGCTCAGGAATAGGGATACTACCACTGCACCTCAAGAACCCACCTCATGCCGTCTTTTGCACGTGTCCTGTCAGGTGAATTGGCCATGCTAAATTGTCCGTAGTGTTAGGTAAGGGGTAAATGTAGCGGTATGAGTGGGTTGCACTTCGGCGGGTCGGTGTGGACTTGTTGGGCCGAAGGGCCTGTTTCCACACTGTAAGTAATCTAATCTAATCTAATCTAATCTAATCTAATCTAATCTAATCTGTCACTTCCTGTCAAGTCATCATCACTGAAGTTGCTGTTCTGCTCTGTGACTTTGGTGTTAGCTTATAGCTCTCTCTACTGCTCCATTTGTAAAGTTTTCAGTTCACTGCTCCAAGAATACTGAAACTGTTGGCAGACCCAACAATATAGCTCCCACCTTCCCCAGGACTGCTACTCTCTTGCGATTATAGAGCCAGTCTAAACCGAATTAATAACTAATTTCACCTCCTCGAGCAGACAGCATGCTTATCCCTGCCCAAATCTGGGAAAACTTTAAACACCTACTTTGAATTAAATATAACTGCAAGCAAGGCTAGATTTTTTTTCTCTCAAAAAAAGATTAACCCTTTGTGATTCACTCATTCGTTCACAAACTTTGCGTTTTGTAACAAGCTGCATTCTATGATTCTAGTTACTTTTTAAATGTAGTTACTGTTGGAAGTAATGTGTAAAGTGCATAGCAAGCTCCCTCAAACAGCAATGTGTTAATGACTGGATAATTTTTTTAGTGATATTAATAGTGGGATAAATATTTACAAAGACACTAGGAAATATTCCTTTGCTTTTCTTCAAAGTCAGATCTTTATACTCATCTGAGAGGTGTACTGTTGTATCTGAAAGACATCACTTCTGAGATTTCTCTGCAGTACTGCACTGAAGTTTGTGCTCGAGAAGTAATGAAAGCTACCTACAGGTTGCCTGCCTATTGCTATTAGTGTTATGCAGGTTCCAGATATTTTTGAATCAACCTGTTCAAAGATGGCATTACACACCTCTGCAGCAGCTGGCACTTTATTCTCATAGAATCCCGACAGCATTCGGCCCATGGAATCCACGTCGATTCTCGAAAGAGTATCCCATGCAAAGCAATCTTCCCCCCCCAACCTATTCCTGTATTTCCCATGGCTAATCCACTTAACCTGCACAAACTGTGGGAGGAAACTGGAGCACCCAAGGAAACCCCGACAGATGCAGGGAGATTGTGCTCGCTCCACACAGACATTGCCCGAGGCTGGAATTGAGCCCAGGTCTCTGGCACTGTAAGGCAGTGTGCTAACCAGTGATCCACTGTGCTGTCCCACATTGATGGGCAATGCGATGGTGGTCCTTTGATTCGCTGATGACTGTTGCTCATGACCCTGATTAGAGGTCCTGAGTTTTCATGTGACTGACCACATCTTTGAACACAAGATTGTCTCATGAGGTAATGGGATCTGGATAACAGGATTTGCTTCCTTTTCTTTCCTTGTCTGCTGCCACACTCTCTCTTAATAAGACATAGGGTGTGAAAGGCTAATGCAACTTGATGGACAAGTTTGTCTCCATTCTGAACAATGACACATAAGCTTACTCCCAATAGAGTCATAGCATGGAAACAGACCCTTCAGTCCAACCAGTCCAGATATCCCAACCCAATCTAGAACCACCTGCCAGCACCCGGCCCATATCCCTCCACACCCTTCCTATTCATATACCCATCCAGATGCCTTTTAAATGTTGCAATTGTACTAGCCTCCACCACTTCCTCTGGCAGCTCATTCCATACACATACCACCCTCTGCGTGAAAAAGTTGCCCCTTACATCCCCTTTACATCTTTCCCCTCTCACCCTAAACCTATGCTCTCTAGTTCTGGACTCCCCGACCCAGGGTAAAGACTTTGCCTATTTATCCTATCTTTCCAATCATTACCCCTTACAAAGGCAGTGTGCACACCCGTGCCCTACTGTCCAGTGCCCTCAATAAAAAGTGGCCCCAGGCCTGGCCCTGAGCATAAGCCTGGACCCATTTGATGCAGACTGGGGCCCAGGAGTTTATTCTTTTGGGTTTGAGATTTGCACTTGATATTTACGAAGTCTCCCTGTCCACTGCACTCTGCAATCCAATTCAGTTTCACTGTTTGCAGAGCAGAAAATAATCCCTCCTTCTGTAGCCATCACTCACTCGGCAAGTTGAACGCAGGCCGCCTAGCTGAGTGCTAAAAGGCACTGCCAGGCACCACAACAGCCCTTGAGCAGGTTCTGTGCTGGAATGGAGAATTGAGAGCTTAGGTTATGCTGCATTACATTATCGAAAGATAGGGACTGAGAAAGATCTAGGCTGAAGACTTATATCGATTTCAAATGTCCTGTTCCAAAATAGGAATTCAATAGGAAATTAAATTGGCTTTTAGACATTGTATGTAGATCGCTTGTATTATATTCAGAGTCATGTAAATTTGCTGCATATGGGAGCTGGCTTAGGGCATTGCAGTTAGTTATATCTAAGTAACGAATGCTGAAAGTCTGTCTCCGAATTGATGTGTGTTTTACGCAAGAGCCTGTTATATGATATGAACTGTTAATGATGATTCAGTGCAGTTCGTTATCACTAATAAATTATCACTCCAAATGGCGCCAACACCCACGGGCTCATGGTGAATCTCTCAATTCTGAGATTTCTAAGAATAGTTCTGTGCTAAATTTTTGAAAACTTTTTTTGTGTTCAACCAAGTGAGAAATTTTAGTACTGGCTAATGGCGTATACTCTGAGTTCAGCTGTAGCTGCCTTTATATTAAGGCTGAAGCCTGTTCACCCAGCCTCTGGAGAGCAGTCTTCTCTCCCTAAATTTTCCCTCCTACCACCTCAGTCATCATCAAGTGGGGCTGCTAATCCATCCTGGATTCAGCAGAATTTTATTTGTCAACTTGGACCTTTTTTATAAATTCTGGTTCAGCATAGGAAATAGAAGCTGGAGGAGACCAGTAGGTCACCATTTAACATGGTCATGGCTTAATCTCAATGCCATTTTTCCATTTGTCTTTGATATTGTTAATATCTAGACTTCTATCAATCTACCAAATGATTGAGCTTTCACAGGACTTAGGACTAAAGAATTCCAATGATATTCCTGTCCCTGTTTTTTTTTTAAAAACTCGTCTTTAGCTTACTGCTAAATAGCCTACCTCCTCTGAGACTGGGCCTTGCAAGTATACAAATTAATTTCACATTGCATCTTATCAAGAAGTACTTTGAATGTCAGTCTGCATTTGGAGATGCCAGTGTTGGACTGGCAAAGTTTAAAACACCAGGTTATAGTCCAACAGGTTTATTTGGAAGCACTAGCTTTTGGAGCGCTGCTCCTTCATCAGGTGGTCCTCCTTCATCACAGCTACCTGATGAAGGAGCAGCACTCTGAAAGCTAGTGCTTCCAAATAAACCTGTTGGAGTATAACCTGGTGTGGTGTGATTTTTTTTTTAAGTCTGCATTTGAACTCTGGTCTTGCATATGAAAAGCTAGTGCTTGACCCATTGAAACTCCGAGAGGCCTTTTTTTGTGGAAAAACAGACTTGCAGTGGTATAGTTACAAAACCTGAGGCCAGCAACCCGATCAAGGTTTTTATAGAACAAATCAACAATTAACTATAACATTGGGAAAGGGGAAGGGGGTGTTGCTGATAAGGAGGAGGAGAGTGTAAGATAGGCAGTGAACGAAAAATGTTCTTTAGCTTTATTATGTCTTACCCAATTCAGCCCTTATGATTTGCAGGACTCTCCAGCTAATTAATTTGTGCAGATAGCTGTCATTAATGTAACATTGCAGCAGCTATTGTTCTCTCTGCAAGAAACCACATTTTTTCAGTCCACATAACATTGCTTTCACAAAATTCACAAGTGACTGACAAAAACTAATACACATCCAAGCAGGGTTTTGCGTTAGCAACAGGGCAACTAATCTGTTAAATTTTGTGGGTTATCTGGTTTGCTAAGTAAGCCACGAAGAGCCCATCGAGGATGGTTAGCAACATTTATCATTTGTTCATGCGTGATTCTTGATTTTAAACAAAAGACCTTGCTGCATTTGGTAATATTGAGAAAGTGCTTGCTGATAAGGAAGTAACATTTATGGAGTTAAATCATATCTGCAAGTTTAAGCGAAATGTAAATATAAAGAAAGACATAATGTAACAAAAAAGACAGCATCCAGTATTAATGTCTGAAACTTCAAAATGTTCAGCAAAGATGTGAACTGCTCACTTTTTATATATGTCACCCTTTGGGGACGCAAGTTATCTTTGAGTGACAAAATGAGCTTGAGGGATTATATGATTTCAACCTGTTCCTGTCATGATAAGTAGCATATTTCGAAGCTCCTTGCTTGACCTGTGCTGAGAAAGACTGAATGTGTGCTGATAGTGAGGATTTGGCAAATATGCATTAAGTATGTTTCTCCGAATATTCTCTAATAGAATCAGTCATACAGCACAGAAACAGACCCTTCGGCCCACATCATCCAATGAATTAGAGTCATAGAGATGTACAGCCTGGAAACAGACCCTTCGGTCCAACCCGTCCACGCCGACCAGATATCCCAACCCAATCTAGTCCCACCTGCCAGCATTTGGCCCATATCCCTCCAAACCCTTCCTATTCATATACCCATCCAAATGCCTCTTAAATTTTGCAATTGTACCAGCCTCCACCACATCCTCTGGCAGCTCATTCCATACACGTACCACCCTCTGCGTGAAAAAATTGCCCCTTAGGTCTCTTTTATATCTTTACCCTCTTACCCCAAACCTATGCCCTCTAGTTATGGACTCCCCGACCCCAGGGAAAAGACTTTGTCTATTTATCCTATCCATGCCCCTCATAATTTTGTAAACCTCTTGTAAACCCCTCAGCCTCCTACGTTCCAGGGAAAACAGCCCCAGCCTGTTCAGCTTCTTCCTGTAGCTCAGATCCTCCAACCCTGGCAACATCCTTGTAAATCTTTACTGAACCCTTCCAAGTTTCACAACATCTTTCCGATAGGAAGGAGACCAGAATTGCATGCAATATTCCAACAGTGGCCCAACCAATGTCCTGTACAGCCGCAACACAACCACCCAATTCCTGTACTCAGTACTCTGACCAATAAAGGAAAGCATACCAAACACCGCCTTCACTATCTCATCTACCTGCAACTCCACTTTCAAGGAGCTATGAACCTGCACTCCAAGGTCTCTTTGTTCAGCAACACTCCCTAGGACCTTACCATTAAGTGTATAAGTCCTGCTAAGATTTGCTTTCCCAAAATGCAGCACCTCGCATTTATCTGAATTAAACTCCATCTGCCACTTCTCAGCCCATTGGCCCATCTGGTCCAGATCCTGTTGTAATCTGAGGTAAGCCTCTTCGCTGTCCACTACACCTCCAATTTTGGTGTCATCTGCAAACTTACTAACTATACCTCTTATGCTCGCATCCAAATCATTTATGTAAATGACAAAAAGTAGAGGACCCAGCACCGATCCTTGTGGCACTCCAATGGTCACAGGCCTCCAGTCTGAAAAACAACCCTCCACCTTCACCCTCTGTCTTCTACCTTTGAGCCAGTTCTGTATCCAAATGGCTAGTTCTCCGTCTTCCATGAGATGTAGCCTTGCTAATCAGTCTCCCATGGGGAACCTTGTCGAATGCCTGAAGTCCATATAGATCACATCTACCGCTCTACCCTCATCAATCTTCTTTGTTACCTCTTTAAAAAACTCAACCAAGTTTGTGAGACATGATTTCCCACGCACAAAGCCATGTTGACTATCCCTAATCAGTCCTTGCCTATCCAAATACATGTACATCCTGTCCCTCAGGATTCCCTCCAATAACTTGCCCACCACTGCGGTCAGGCTCACTAGTCTGTAGTTTCCTGGCTTGTCTTTACCGCCCTTCTTAAACAGAGGCACCCATTTGCCAACCTTCAGTCTTCTGGCACCTTAACTGTGACTATCGATGATACAAATATCTCAGCAAGAGGCCCAGCAATCACTTCTTTGGTTTCCCACTGAGTTCTCGGGTACACCTGATCAGGTCCTGGGGATTTATCCACCTTTAACCGTTTCGAGACATCCAGCACTTCCTCCTCTGTAATCTGCACATTTTGCAAGATGTCACCATCTATTTCCCTACAGTTTGTATCTTCCATATCCTTTTCCACAGTAAAACTAATGCAAAATATTCATTTAGTATCTCCCCCATTTTCTGTGGCTCCACACAAAGGCCACCTTGCTGATCTTTGAGGGGCCCTATTCTCTCCCTAGTTACCATTTTGCCCTTAATATATTTGTAAACACCCTTTGGATTCTCCTTAATTCTATTTGCCAATGCTATCTCATGTCCCCGTTTTGCTCTCCTGATTTCCCTCTTGAGTATACTCCTACTTCCTTTATACTCTTCTAAGTGTTCTTAGAAGAGTCTGTACCAGTCTTATGCTTCCTTTTTTCTTCTTAACCAAGCCCTCAATTTCTTTCGTCATCCAGCATTCCCTATACCTACCAGCCTTCCCTTTTACCCTGACAGGAATATACTTTCTCTGGATTCTTATTATCTCATTTCTAAAGGCTTCCCATTTTCCAGCCGTCCCTTTACCTGCGAACATCTGCCCCCAATCAGCTTTTGAAAGTTCTTGCCTAATACCGTTAAAATTGGCCTTTCTCCAATTTAGAACTTCAACTTTTAGATTTGGTCTATCCCTCTCCATCACTATTTTAAAACAAATAGAATTATGGTCACTGGCCCCAAAGTTTTCCCCCTGACATCTCAGTCACCTGCCCTGCCTTATTTCCCAAGAGTAGGTCAAGTTTTGCACCTTCTCTCGTAGGTACATCCACATACTGAATCAGAAAATTTGCTTGTACACACTTAAGAAATTTGTCTCCATCTAAACCCTTAACACTATGGCAATTCCAGTCTATGTTTGGAAAGTTAAAATCCCCAACCATAACTACCCTATTATTCTTACAGATAGCTGAGATCTCCTTACAAGTTTGTTTCTCAATTTCCCTCTGACTATTGGGGCATCTATAATACAATCCCAATAAGGTTATCATCCCTTTTTTTATTTCACAGTTCTACCCAAATAACTTCCCCGGATGTATTTCCGGGAATATCCTCCCTCAGCACAGCTGTAATGCTATCCCTTATCAGAAATGCCACTCCCCCTCCTCTCATGCCTCCCTTTCTATCCTTCCTGTAGCATTTGTATCCTGGAACATTAAGCTTCCAGTCCTGCCCATCCCTGAGCCATGTTTCTGTAATTGTTATGATATCCCAGTCCCATGTTCCTAACCATGCCCTGAGTTCATCTGCCTTCCTTGTTAGGCTCCTTGCATTGAAGTAAATGCAGTTTAATTTATTAGTCCTACCTTGTCCCTGCCTGCCTTGACTGTTTGTTTGACTCACTTCTGTTCTCAGCTGTACCCGTCTCAGATCAATCTCTTTCCTCACTATCTCCCTGGGTCCCCACCGCCCCCACCTTACTAGTTCAAATCCTCCCAAGCAGTTCTAGCAAATTTCCCTGCCAGTATATTAGTCCCCTTCCAATTTAGGTGCAAATTGTGAAACATGATCCTAAATTGAATTTGTCACAGTGAAAAGCATTGTCTCACGAGCAATATAAGCAGATCACGTAGCTAAATAGAATAGGTACCTAAATAATAGGTAAACAGCAGTAAAAACCAAAACACAGGTCCAGGCAAATGCTAAGAGTTTGAGAGTCCATTTAGTATTCTAACAACAGTAGGATAGAAACTATTTCGAAACCAGCTGGTGCGTGAGTTCCCCAATCGTAGAGGTTGTAGAAAAGCATTGTCAGGGTGAGATGGATCTTTGAGAATGCTGGCGGCCTTTTCTTGACAGCGGCCCTGGTAGATGGATTCTGTAGATGAGAGGTAGGCCTTTGTGATCGTCCGGGCTGAGTTCACCACTCTCTGTGACCGTCTCCGATTATCAATTGCCAAACCAGGTAGTGATACATCCAGATGGAATCCTCTTGATGGCACACCTATAAAAGTTGGCAAGGGTATTCGCCATCATGCCAAATTTCCTGAGTTACCTGAGGAAGAAGAGATATTGTTGGGCCTTTCTCACCAAAATCTTTAAAATATCGAATTGATTATTTGATGGCTTTGGATATAAACTTACATTGAGGTCTCTTTCTCAGTTTACTTGTGTTGAGGTTTTTCATAGAGTTCTCAAATATCATAGAGTAGCATTATGTACATGAGCTTTAAATGCAAAAGAATGGTCACTGACTTTCTTTTTGGTTTCCTATAGGTGTCGCTCCACTCAAAGTGTTGATGCCTGCACTATCACCAACAATGGAAAAAGGGAATCTTGTAAAATGGCTGAAAAAGGAAGGTAAGACATAATAGTCTGAATAAATCTCTTAGAATTGAAAATGATTAAAATAGAGAAATGATTTTTTTTTTAAAAGATTGAAGAAGTATTTTTGGCTAGTGGCCTCTTCCTGCAATGTGTGCTGATGATTCACAGTCCTTCCTCTCCGCATCCTGCCCTTTGCTCCAAGTTTAAAGCAGCATTGAGTTCTAAATCAAAGCCGACAGAATCCTATTTTGGTAGGTCATTAGTGAAGTGATCTGAAGCAGCAAAATACTTACCTGTGTGTGTATATATATTCTATATATATGTCACATACGCACTGTTTAAATTAGAAAATCTTGTTTTATTTTTAATTGATTACACAGAAACAATTCACTCAGCCCAACAGGTCCACACCAGTGTGTACATTCCTGTCTTGCAATGACCATGGTAAATGAATCCTCCTCATCCTTATCAAACTCTTTGTCATTATTGACACTCTCAACAATGTCATGCCCCTTCAGCACCTCATTTTTGTTCGCTCAGTGGAATTGCTTTCAGCACATTCCACTCTTACTATGATTGTAATTGTACAGGCATGTCCAACAATGGCTTTCCATCACCTTCTCACTGCTATCTCTGGAGTCCATCAAGGATCTGCCCTTGGCTGCCTCCAACTTCACACCTACATTTGAATCAACATCCAAATGTATGCTAATGATGGTTCAGACCTCTGTTCACTAGCCCAGTAGCATAACTAATTGGTAGTACCATTTAACTGCATCAGTGCTCTCTTGGCCAACCTCCCAACTTCCATTTGCCATAGATTTCATGTATCTAAAGCCCCGCAACCTCTACCTTAGTTTTCCATTAACACTGTGCTTGTTAATCTACATCTGTTCCCAGTCCACCAGTGCCAAAATTTAAAATTTTGGTTTCTTTGTTTAAATCTTATAAATGTAACTATCCCAACATCATTGGAGATTTAGTAGGAGAATTCAAGTATTTAGTTTCCAGATGGGTGATGGCATGGCATTTGAGTTGCAAGGGGGTTAGTGATGGACAAGACCATGTTCAGAAGGATGGAATGTTCAGAAATTATATGGTAGAGCAAGATATAGCCATGGGATCAATCGAAGAAGGAATTTAAACGCAAAGCCGAGAATTTTAAATGGGAACCTCTGAGGAATTAGGTCTCAATTTAGAGCAGAGGGCAGCATGGTGGCTCAGTGGTTAGTACTGCTGCCTGTCAGTGCCAGGGACACAGATTCGCTTCCAGCCTCGGGTGACTATCCATGTGGAGTTTACACATTCCTCCCTCTCTGCTCTGGTTTCCTCCCAAAATCCAAAGATGTGCAGGTTAGTTGAATTGGCCATGCTAAATTACCCAAAGTGTTCAGGGGTGTATGGGTTAGGTGCATTAGTCAGGGGTAAATATAGGGTAGGGGGAATAGGTCTGGGGATCGGTGTGGGCTTGTTGGGATGTCGGGATTCTATAATTCTATGGTATGGGAGAATGAATATGGACTGCAAAATTGTAGATGAACTGAAAGTTTGTAGAGATGATTTTTGGACTAGTCCATTTGAGGGTGACAAACACCTGGATAAGGATTTTGACAGCTGATGGTCTCAAAGCAGAGGCCATTTAGCCCATCCTACCATGCAGGCTCTTTGAAGTTCATTAGCTGCTGTTCTAGTGTGTTGGTGTGTAGGAACTACGCAGAGCAGAGGAGATCACCTATTCTGTGCATTCAAAAAGAATGGGTACCCAATGAACACAGTCCACCGATTTCTCAGCAACAAACCCAAACAAGCAGACAACACACGTCCAGAAACCCTAGCCGCACTCTTCTACATCAAAGACATCTTGGAAATGACTGCCAGACTACTCAGACCCCTTGGCATCGTGGTAGCCCACCAACACACTAAAGCAGCAGCTAGTGAACTTGAAAGACCCTATACAGACAACAAGCAAAATTAATGTCATTTACAAAATACCGTTCAAGAACTGTAATAAACACCACATTGGACAAACGGGCAGAAAACTAGCCACCAGGATACATGAACTAGCCACAAAACGACATGACCCCCTCTCACTAGTATCCTCACACACAGATAAGGAAGGACAACATATCCATCTTAGGACAAGCCAAACAGAGACACACACGAGAATTCCTAGAAGCATGGCATTCCAACCGGAAATCTATCAACAAACATATCGAGTTCGACCCCATCTACCAGCCCCTGAGAAAAAGAGTATGAAATGACATCACCACAGGAAATAATATCACCACAGGAAATGGCATCACCAACCCAATCATATAAATAGAAAGCAGGAATCATGTACACTGCTTTGCCTGAGGTCCACTGAAGATGTTACCTAGTAGGGTAATGAAACGTCTGGAAATGAACCTCCCAGCTCAGCGAGCAAACCTACATCCAGAACCTCAACCTGAGCTACAAATCTTCTCAAAACTTGATAATATTACATAGTATTGCTGATGGAGAAGATATGAGATTGAAAACTCGGTCAGATAAGGTACTGGAAATATGAAAGTTCTAGTTCTAGCCTAAGATACTGGCCAGAGAAGGGAATTGGTGGTGAGGAAGTGGAGTTTGTAGTGGGTTCTGAAGGCACAGGCTTTGGCTAAACAGAAACCTTGCTGTAATATTCCTGTACTGAAAACATCTTTAGTTCTTTATATAAAGAGAATAAGGTATGTTTAAGTGGTCACTTTAAGGATATATTTTAATCAGCCTGTTTACCTCTGGTGCAGATGGGACTTGCCTCTGGTCCAGGGGCAGGGATACTACCATTGCACCACAAGAGGGCCCTTTGTGGTCACTTTAAATGCTGTTTTACAGAATTGATTACAGCTGGATAGAACTAATTATCTTGGTTAGCTGTGTGGATGACTTGGCTTGACTTGCTGCTGGGCAGCAATATGGTGATTTTTCTTGAAAGTAATTAATTCTAATCAGTATTTTAGTATTATTGTGAACAACTCTGTGATGGTGAGTCATGTGTGAAAATGTTTCTTTAAGTACGGAACTGATGGTAGGTGTTAGGAGCTGGTGGCAGTGAGCTCGGAAAAGTCTTTCAATGTTGTAAGCCAAGTACTTGATGAATGAGGTGTGGTGTTAACAACCAATGGTGTTATTTTAACTAGTCTTACCAGTGGACCTTAATGTCAAGTGACAAATGTTGCATGTTAGTAAAGTGTACTCCAAATTTACAGTGCTCATGACCTTTGTCATTCTGACTAAATGGAAGGTTAAAGCAATTGATGACAATCTTTTTTTTACAAAAGGGACACTGCATGATAATCTTATTTAAGGACAAACATAGTATATCTGTAATTGGATTTCAACTTGATTATTCAACACACTTGACAAAACTTGCATAGCAACAAATTGGAAATGAGCTTTGTGACAATGATACCCTGGTTCTGTGATCCAGTATTAGTAGACAGATTGATCTGAGTTCTCGTACTGATGGATGTGTGTACTCTGTTTCAACATCTATTCCCTTTTCATTAAAAGCCAGTCAAGAGCGTTCTGGGCTATCATGAGTTATAGATAGTTAAAGGCCTGTTGGGATTCTAAATTGCAATGGAATATTGTTGTAAGTAAACTGTTTTTTTCATGTGGAATAGTTCTGATCTAGCAATTGAAATAAGGAGCCCATCTGAAGGTTTTGTTATCTTGCACAGACACTGACTTTAGTCTTGTTTATAATAATGGTTCTGCTAGTATCACTGTGATTGACTGGTGGGGAAATCAGAGCACTTAACAGTACTTAATTTCAGAACTACAATTCAGACTTTATAAAGCATGGAGTAAAGGTTTTATTGTAAACAGTTCATCCTACGCAAATCACGACACTTCAAAGTATTGTGAGTGGAATATTTCAGACATCTCCGTCTAACTGAGAGTATAATAGATGCATTGCAGCATTTAAATTCTGTTCAAACATCTTGGAGTTTAATAGTTTCCTTTTACTCTGTTACGGCTGGTGATAGCTTGAAAAGAAGTGTTAATATTTAATTAGAATTATTAAAAATACTAGTGTGGTATTTACCCCACTATTGGTTTAATTAATAGTCAAACAACCAGCAGTGTAACTCCCTCCATCTGTGAGTTTATTATTGCCAAACCTTCCTGTAAGAACCTATTCGCTGTTCACATGCAACAATCTGTTCCCAGAGCATCCTGCTGGTTACATTTTTACTGAGTAATATCCCCCTGCAAGTGTTATGGCTGAGAGAGCTTTACAAATATAAGTAAAAGTGAAATAACTACAGTCCCAGAGGACCGTAGGCTGCTTTCTCATTAGAGATAACTACTGGGTGGTTTAACCTGAGGGTCACCATGTCTCTGATGAGGGGAACTGTTGACCTTCATGGTAACCTCAGGCAGTATGGAAATTGACCCCGCACTATTGGGGTCACTCTATATTGCAAACCAGCTGGCCAGCCAACTGACATGACAAAAAAGGAATCACAGACTTTTGTACACTTGGGTCACACTGACTGTTTGGGTGTCAGAAATGTGGTCTGACAGTAGTATGTGGAGCACACTGAAAACTGCATTTTGTTTTAGTGCTTTAGTGTTTATGTTGAGAATGCATTAATTTGTTTATATCTTTGTTCCAATCTAGGGATGAGAGGAACAAGCATAAAAGCTGACACTCCAGCTCACTGCTGAGGGGAGTCCTCTACTTATTAATGAGTGTCATATTCTTCATGAGCTATTAAACTGAGGTTCCATCTGCCCTTAAAAGATTCTATGACGATTGTTACAAAGGTGCTTTATGTTTAGTATTGCTTGTTGAAGAATTGTGGAAAAAGCAATTCATTTCAAGTTTTGTGCACAGAGCAGGCTGCCAGGGGTAATGGTGAAAGCAAGCCTAATTTCATCATTTAGGAAACATTTAGACAGGTACATGGATGGGGTAGGAATGGAGGGATAAGAACCAACACAGGCAAATGGGACTAGTTTACATTGTGAAAACTGGGCAGCATGGACAAGTTGGGCCGAAAAGCCTGTTTCCATGCTGTAGATTTCTATGACTCGTGGACATAACAAGAGTTGTTTCTTTAGAGGGCGTAACTCAAAGTTCACTGTGACATTGGATAATTTTTGAAACTAGGCTTCCCAGAATGACTGATAACTGCTTTTTTTATATATAAGCTCCACTGAGGCTGTTTTGAACGGTGACTGGCTTGGACAGGTGCTTGTTCGATCTGGTTTAAGTTGGAGGGCAGCCCTGTTAAAGATAAGTTGAATTGGAGGAGAACTTACTACAAAAAGGGTCAGTTAGCTCAGTTGACTGGATGGCTAGTTTGCATTGCAGAGTGATGCTAACAGTGTGTTCAATTCCTGCACCAGCTGAGGTTACCATAACTGACTGTCTTTCTCAACCAGTCACCACTGCCGCCACCAGTCGTGTCTCTATAATGAAAGAGCAGCCCTTCTGATCTGGTTAGATTAGATTAGATTAGAATTAGAATCCTCACAGTTTGGAAACAGGCCCTCCGGCCCAACAAGTCTACACCAACCCTCCAAAGAATAGCTCACCTCCTGTATTTACCTTGACTAATGCACCTAACCTCCTCATGTGGGTTTCCTCCAGGTGCTCTGGTTTCCTCCCACAGTCCAAAGATGTGCAGGAGAGGTGAATTGGCCATGTTAAATTGCCCATAGTGTTAGGTGCATTAGTCAGAGGGAAATGCTCTGGGTGGGTTACTCTTCGGAGGGTTGGTGTGGACTTGTTGGGCTGAAGGGCCTGTTTTCACACTGTAGGGAGTCTAATCTAATCATCCCTGAGCACTATGGGTAATTTAGCATGGCCAATTCGCGTAACCTGCACATCTTTGGATTGTGAGAGGAAACCTGTGTAGACTCCACACAGACAGTCACCCGAGGCTGGAATCAAACCTGGGTCCCTGGTGCTGTGAGGCAGCAGTGCTAACCACTGAGCCACCATACCGCCCTGGTATTAGGACTATGATAACTCCACCTTTAATATAAATAAGTTACCCAGCCAGTCTCACCCATTTCTTAAAAGGAAATCCTCTCCATGAATTCAGGGGTGAAACTTATTTATCCTTTTGAAAGTGAGATTGAAGAAAGCTCTCAAGGTTGTATTTTCTGAGCAAGCTATGTCTGTCAGACTTCAGAGAGAGCCATGCGTGATTGGTGACTTGATTACACCAGTCAGAGGATTAGCGGAAATTCCTCGCTTTAACCTTTTGCTCTTTCAAAATAATCCAATGGCCAAAGTGATTTAACTTTGAGAAGCCTTTCCCTGTAAAGCAGTCTCTGCTTCTTTGGCGATCTTTAAACTGATAAACATTTATATTTTGGTTAACATTCGTAGTCAGTAATATCAATTATTGCATCTTTATTGAATATACTTTATTTCATTCCCACCCTTTGCCTTTGCAGGAACATTCTGTATTCTCGCTATTTTCTCTCAAAGCTCTGGCACAGTTTTATCTGAGCTCCTGTTTACTGGGGCCAAATTGTATCTTATCTTAGTAAAATTAGCTCTTCTCAGTTTTAAACTTTATATTTATTCTAAGCCTACCCTTGTCCTTTTTCCAGAACTATCCTAAATCTAACTGAATTGTGGTCATTGTGTCCAAAATGCTTTCTCCCTGACAGTATTTAGGGACCTATAGCATCCACCCCATTTGTGTAATTGTTCCATTTGTGATTTTTACTTTGATCCATATGGCTACATCATTCCAAGATATCTTGATTCCTTGATCTATATTATATTCACCCCATTCTTCCCTATCTCCTGTAAGTACCCTATGACCAGGAATGTTGAGCTGCCAATCCTATCTGTCCTCTACCTAAGTACTGGTAATAGCTATGGTTTCCGACTTCCACATGCCTAACTGACCCCCAGCTCGTTTGGCTTTGCTAAGCTCACCACTTTCTTTTCTAGCTTATGTTTCCTCTGCCTCACATTTCACTCGAATTTCAGTTGAGCTTCTCTCCCCTCTAAATAATTAGACAAGATCCCATTCTCTGCTAATCTAGTTTAATCCCACTCCCAACAGCTAACCACATCTCCTCCTCGCAATTATGTTGATCCTGTTCCTGTTCAAATGTACACGTTGGTTGGGCTACATGTCTCACTTCTCCCCCAGAAATGCCCCAATGCCTCGGGGATCTCAAGCCATCCCTCCTCCACCGTATCTTCAGCCACACATTCATCTACTCTGTCCTATTCTGATACTCATGAGTGTGTGGCATTAGGAATAATGCAGAAACTACTATCTTTTGAAGTCTTTGTTTTCAATTTCCTCTCCAGTTCCCTGAGCAGCTAGACCAAGCACCCAGGGTTCTGGCTAGCCTTCACAGTGGAACCATTGGCTAAAGTACTCGCTTTCAGAAAAGCCAGTCCTTGGAAAGAAATCTGCTTGTTCTCTTTTCCTGCGGCATGTCTGTCCGTCTGGGGATGGTCTTACTGCCTCCAGGCAAGTCGAGCGATTAAATGCTGGCCTGGCCAGAGACATCCACATCCTGTGAGTGAATTTTAAAAAGTAAGCCATTATCAGTCTACATTACTGACTGTGAATGTTAACCAGTTATTAACCTTTTATTAAATTAGTTTTACTTTGAGGATAAACCAATAATTGTATTTATCAAGAAATCTGGTTGATAGACCTTTTTATTTAAAACCTGATATAGGTAGGTTTTTAATTGGTCACCTTGCTAACTGGAAAAAGTATTTTCATGTTGCAACCTGGGGACTAGTAGGACTTACAGCAGTGATACACTCCTCCTGCCTTGATCACAGTATATTGTTTTGAGGGAGAGTGTAATTGCCTGTAGTCTCCTAGTCAATATTTATCCATCAATTAACGTTGTAAGAGTGGATTATATGGTTGTTGTCATGCTTTTTTGTGGAATTTTGTGATCACATTCCTCTGTTACTTTTCCAAAAGCTGTTTGAGACATCCTGAGGTTGTGAAAGGTGTGATCTGCTTCTTGCTTTCCTTATTGTATCAACTGGAGCAAGCTGCACTTGGAGCACTGAAACTTGTTACTGGCACTTGGATCCCTCTAAACGAAACAGCATGTTCTTTACTTCGTCAGAAGAGGACAGTAAAAGCACATTTTAAGATAATTAATCCACAGTGATTTTGTATCACTGTATATTGATTTTCCTACTTGATAATGTTTGTTAGGCTACAAGCAATGGATTATGACCATGTATAAAACATAGAAGCAGGAATAGGCCATTCAGTCTATTGTCACAGCTCCATCATGATCATCCTCAACTCCATTTTCCTGCCTTTTCCCCACAACCCTTGACTCCATTACTGTTAAAAAATCTGTTTATTCAACTATATTTGATGACCTGACAACCCTCGGAGAGAAGAAATTCCTCCTCATCTCTGTCTTAAACATGTGACTCCTTGTTCTGAGATTATACCTTCTTGTCCTGAGATCCCACAAGGAGAAACCATTTTTCCACATCAATCCTTGCAAATCCTCTCAGAATCTTGTACATATGAACACTTTTGGGTGATAGCACGCTTCACAGTCATTTGACAGGTACTAAGATTGTGTGTGACACCAGTTAAGCACAGAGTCTGCCCTGACCAATGAAAGTCATGATAAATCATTAAAAAGTTCTAACCGACCTTTCCCAAAATTTAGACATTTTTGTTAACTGCTGAGATTTATCTCCCCTTCAAATTGGGAGACCAAAACAAGTATGACAATTGTTGTTTGCAACTCCTGTTTCTGAGTGGATGTTTAACTCTGGGAACTTTATAGCACATTAATATAGCTGTTTCACTTGCACAAACAGGATATCCTACAGAAAGTGAGAGAGAGAGAACCCAGATTTTCCATGGCCGGACTGCCGTTTTCCACCGTAATTGGACATTGCGCCAGGATATCCTTGGAACCCGCATTGTAGCGCACTACAGTTACCCAATCCTCCTATGCGTGCATATGAATGCCATCGGCCTCAATTTGACTCTCCCTACACTCTTTCCCCCACTTTTGGACCCAATCCAATCCAATCCAACCCTCCCATGCTTCCCCTCACCGTACCCAACCCCGTCCTGCCATTACCACTTCCCTTTGCACTGCTGGACCCAAACCGTACCTGCCCCAGATCTGGCACTCGCCCTCCTCAACACTGCCAGACCTGGTTTCTCTCGTTGACTCCAACCTACCCTAAATACTGCATCAATAACCTACTTTGCCACCCTGGCACCTGCCTCATTTTCCACTTGGCATCCTACTCGCCTGACATCTTAACCCCAGTCAGCTATTGCCCTACTTGGCACCCTGCCCAGCTGGCATACAACAACCTGGTACCCTAATACCTTTCCTGGTGGCACCCTATCCATCTGGCTTCTTCCCTCAGGCACCCTACACCTACTCAGCTGACACCATACCTACCTGGTACCTGGCAACCTACTTATCCGTGCCCCCCCGCATCTACCCATCTGAAATCCTGCCTTCCCAGCAGCCTGACATCGCACTTACCTCAGCAGCTGTCAAAGTGACTGCCAGGACCTTTAAATGTCAGAATGCTGAGCTGATTGCAGTGAAGGAGGAACATGGTTTGCCTTCCCCTGACAGTTCTATGCAGCGAAAGAATTGTCGCCAGAGCATGGCTCCGCATTTCTGAATGAGTCCTGATTGGAATCTCCTGCCTGAAATTAAAAAATAGAGCCGAAGTGGCAATCTGCATGAGATCAGCCAACGTTTCTCCTGTAAACTTCATTGAAATATAAATTGACATCACTGCAGTATAAATTATGCAGTGTTTTTGCACTCCAGTAAAAATTGTGGAGTGCAGTTGCATTGTGGTGAGAGTTATAAAGGGAAGTCACACTTCACTATCACTTATACTGTGCAATAACACTACAGAGGTACATGTTTCACAACAGGTGTCCCCTGTCTGGGAATTTGACATTTTTTATCAAATAATAAGAGCTGAATGTACAATCTAGAATATGCATGTCATCTGAGCTACTCAATGGGCTCTGTCACTGCCTTCTCTAGATACAATTTTGTCTGCTTGCATCACATTCCCAAACCAATGCAATCTGCACAGTCCTGGCTTGCTATGGCCTCTTTTGCAAAGCCATCCACAGCTGAACTGTGTAATTCATTTCAAGTTGCACTGACTGACTTTTTGTGGAATCTGTGTCTCACCCTTTTGGTAATTGGTGTGTCAGTATACACATGTTGGAAGGTGGGTAGTGTGGATTCACTTTATCTCTAAGAGAGCTAAAGAACCATATTCAGTTTGATAGCTATCTAATTCCTGTGGGGATATGAAATGTAAGGTTGGCATCTCTGTTCGCGCATGTTAGGACAATTGAAGAATGGGCGATGGAAGAACCTTTTCCTCTACATCAATGATTTCATTACTAATGTATGAAAGCATTCAAAGAAAATTTCGGGGGTGGGGGGACGAAGAATCTACTGTCTTGTTACTACTGCAAAGAATTTTCTCTTGGGTTATTTGCCAGAAACCTTTCTTAATTTCTGGAGGGTTGACAACTCTAAGGAGATCGGAGTAATTTAGCGATGCCATTTCTGTTTCACCTTTCTAGCTGTTAACCAGTTTATTTACATGTGGAATTTAGCAGTTTAAAACTGGTGGTTTTAGCGTGATAGGAAGAGATAAAGTCACCAGTTTAACATGGTTTAACCTGTTGGGCACCGTGCCTCCAGTGAGGTGCAGGGTTGAGAAGGAGAGTCCTTAATGGTAGCTTCCGCCAGTGTGGGAATTGAACCCATGCTGTTGGCATCACTCTGCGTTGCCATCCAACCCCTCTAACTTTTACCCAATAATATTGAAAACTTTCATAAAAATAGAGATTTACTCTGAAATGTTAATCGCAGCTGACTATAATATGGATAAAGGAACATTCAGGGAATGTATAGTGCTAATTTAGGGGCGGCACGGTGGCACAGTGGTTAGCACTGCTGCCTCACAGCGCCAGAGACCCGGGTTCAATTCCTGCCTCAGGCGACAAACTGTGTGGAGTTTGCACATTCTCCCCGTGTCTGCGTGGGTTTCCTCCGGGTGCTCCGGTTTCCTCCCACAGTCCAAAGATGTGCAGGTCAGGTGAATTGGCCATGCTAAATTGCCCGTAGTGATAGGTAAGGGGTAAATGTAGGGGTATGGGTGCGTTGCGTTTCGGTGGGTCGGTGTGGACTTGTTGGGCCGAAGGGCCTGTTTCCACACTAAGTAATCTAATCTAAAAAAAAAATTGTAATATTAACATATTTGGCATGAATTTGTAAACAAAAAAGTCAATTTTTATTCAGTTTTGGGAGGCCTAAAATAAACCTATTTAAATCCTACCTAAATTGACATTCCCTGGCAAATTTATATAGTGTATTTAAATGAGCTGTTTAGTAATCATGAACAAATCTCCAATACAATTTTGTGTTGCCCAGCGCTTCACAGAATTAGAGAGCTCCTCAGCAGGGTCAGTGCTTTTAATGCAGGGTGAGAAATAGGAAGATTTCCATGACCTCCTGCTCGGTGGTATTCATTGAGAATCCTGTTTCAGTTGCCCTGTTATCTCTGGCCAAGTACATTGAAAAACCAGAGATTATGCTGGTTGAACAGGCCAATTGTGACTTGAACAATGCAAGAGGTATGAATTGTTCCTAAATGTGGCCAGCTCTAGGCTTTCCGCCATGAGAACAAAATTATTGTTTTGGTGTGAAATGGGGATAAAGTAAACTAACTGGTTTCCTTTAACTGGCCTGATATCCTGTTTGATGCCACACAGCTAATGCTAATCGTTACTGTAGGATGTATCCAATTATGTTGCTAAATTTTGTGTTGTTTCACTTTACCTCTATAGCATCCAAATCAAACCCTGAATGCAAAAGAATCTATGTTTATCATTGTGGTGATCTTTGCTATCTTGATTTTTGCGTCAGGGTCTCAAACTTTGCGCTCTCTCTCTCTCTCGGACACACAATCACTGGGTGGCAGAAGTGAAGACAAGTGGTCTTGTGTTTGTTGCCTTGTCCCTTATGATCCTACATGAGACTACAAAATTATTATGATTTCAGGCTGGCAAATTTATGCTAAAATCTGATTAGAGATCAATATCTTTTCTATTTTTAAAGTAGGCAAACGGTGAGACCAACAAGATTTCCTGAGAGAACAAAGACAAGCTTCCAGTGTTTTTTTAGATTAGATTAGATTAGATTCCCTACAGTATGGAAACAGGCCCTTCGGCCCAGCAAGTCCATACCGACCCTGGGAAGAGTAACCCACCCAGGCCTATTCACCCCTGACAATGGGCAATTTAGCATGACCAATTCACCTAACCTGCACCTCTTTGGATTGTGGGAGGAAACCGGAGCTCCCAGAGGAAGCCCACGCAGATACGGTGAGAATGTGCAAACTCCACACAGTCAGTTACCCAAGGCAGGAATCGAACCTGAGTCCCTGGTGCCGTGAGGCAGCATTGAGCCACCATGCCATCCCTTTGGATTAAATGACAAACTTTTAAACTAAACATCATGAGAACAGACGTACAATCTGCAGCACCTAGACTACTTATTTCTAACACACATTTATTAACATATTTGAAAATATGGGTACTAGATTGTGATTAAACACCCTGTGACACCCGTCAAACAAAGTGCAGCCTCATCCCTGATGAAGAACATATGCCCGAAACGTTGATTCACCTGCTGTGCTTTTCCAACGCCACACTCTCAACTCTGATCTTCAGCACCTGCAGTCCTCACATTTCTCCACCGATTTAACAGCAATTCCTCACATATGTTAATGACATGGTGAGTCACCAAATATCTCGAAACTGCACAAGCCATCCCCATTCTTCACTTTTGCCAATCTGTCCCTAAAACCCTCTCAAACCACTCTGTGATAAACTGCCTCAATGTCTGCTCCTGTTCTGCTTAGTCACCCTCGTTCCCTTGTATCAACGCTGTCCTAAGCTTTGAAATCTGCACTCTGGTTCTTATTTACAGGCAGAACTCTTAACGTTTTTGCCAACCCCTAGCTTCACCAAGCTAGATTTTACCTTGTAATCTTTTTTTCCCTGAATACAGCCTTTCTCTGCTGCATCAAACAAATATTATTCATGGCTTTGCATCCCCACCTCTCAACTGTAGTTCGAGAGACTTAACTCTCTGTCCCTTATGTATAACATATTAAAAATCAGCTCTCCTAGCCAACTGTTCTAATATGGAGTCTCATCTCTGTTTGCTTCACAACTCCATCCCTGTCTGTAATCTTTTGCAATGTTTTTCAATGACACATATACTGTTCTGGGTGACCTATTGATTGCCATGCAATAAGCACTTCGTCTGTTACTGAGCAGAATAAGGTGTCCCAACCTAGCAATTCTTAGAACGGAGTGTGCTCCGAACGTTGTATTCTCTGGGAATGTGAGCTTACCTACTATAACTGAATACACAGGAAATGGGTTTCATCACACCACTTTTTCATCGGTTTAGGCTCTCTTGATTTGGTGAAAGCACTGATCCCTTTGTGTTAGAAGGTAATGGAATGAAGCCCCACCTTAGGATTTGATCATATAATTCAGGCCTTCATCTGATTTATGTATTCCGAGAGTGTTGCATTGCTGGAGGTTAATCTGTTTTCACAGGTGAAAGATCCCTTGATATTCAAAAAGGACCAAGCTAGTTCTCTCCAGTGTCCGAATCAATATTTGGCTATGTCCGTTCTGTAATAACTCAAAGCAGATTATCCAGAAATTTATCTTTCAGTTTTTGGGAACTACATGTTTGCTGACATTGATCTAATTTAACAAAACAGTCGATTTGTGGTAAAGCACTTTGTGAAGTCCTGAGGACCTGAAAGGTACTATATAAATGCAACATTTTTCTGATATTCTTTCTTTCTTTGTTTATCCAGGTGAAACTGTTAATGTTGGTGATGCACTGTGTGAAATAGAAACAGACAAAGCTGTGGTTACCTTGGACTCCAGTGACGATGGTGTACTGGCAAAAATCATGGTAAGAACATAAATTTCAGATCAAGAGTCATTCATCATCATTTTCCTTCAGAATGGTGAAAAAGTACATTCAATGTTGTGTAGCAGAATCAAGGGCAAGGAAAGGAGCTGTGGAGATTGAAGGATGGGGCTAGCCTCTGTTCCTGATGCATCTCTCAGCAGCCGCTGAGAGAATAAATTCAGTGGAGCTTGACTGTGCAGAGCTCAATTGCTGGTTGAAATTGCTAAGAATTGTTGAAGGAAATTGTGTTGAAGAAGGCTTGCTAATTCTAATATTCCCACTGCTCTTTGTTTTATCTTTGAAATGCAATTCCTCCAGCAAAGCTTGCATTCAGGTGCAAAGGATAATACAAAAGGTAATAATCTTTGCCTGGATTGATGTTAGATCTGGTCTGGAGAAGGGGAAATAAATGCAATGTTTTATTCAATGAACAGCTACTTTCATGAGCTTCAGGAGATTGATGGGTTTCCTGTAGGTTACCAGAGAGGATCACAGATAAGTAGTCATCAATCAATATTTTGCAGATAAAGGCATGCTGTACTGTAGATGTTGCTACTGATTTGTGTTTTAAGAGTTTGGTTATGTAGTCATACGCTACTCTCCTTTATTTCTCATTAGTTTCCCTGTCAACTATTATTTATCCTGCCCTTTTTAAATTAACGGCTTCACTAGTGGTTTTAAATGAAGTCTCTCTAGGCTTGGCGATATTCACTAGATTAACGGTAATGTTTGAAACACTTGGCTTCCATATCTATAAATGAGTCATGTAGATTTTATTTTGCATGGCAGTTTGTTGACAACTGTGGGAAATTACTATTTCAACATAGTCAATTCAGCTTGTGTATAAAGTGAGTGTTAATCAGTACTAGAGTCTCTTGGTTTCTAGTGCCTGAAGGTAGAAAGTGTCTACAGCAAAGTCTGATTAATATACAGATTGACCTGGAATTCTCAGCCATTCTTAACTAAATAATGGATGAGGAGCCTCGATACATTATGTTGAAAACTAATTATTCAAATGAGAATTGTCAGTAACAAAGCTGTCTAAAACTGGAGTGGTTAATTTTTTCATGTAATGTGTTGCATTTCACTTTTACTCACTCACCGGGCTGATTAGCAAATTTCAGAAAGATAAATAAATTAAGCAAAATAACAAAAAGTGTGCATATTTTTCTGGACAAGCCTGAAATGAGAAGAATGTTGACCTTGCCAGTGAGGCCCACATCCCGGGAACAAATAAGAAAACTTCTATTCATTTTGCTGCGGGAATTTTGCCACATATATTTTATGTGCTCATACTATCAGTCGCACAGTTCAAATCACAGCTACTGGGAAACAGTTAAACCGAGTACCTCAGTGACATTGTCTTGTTGTGCACAATGCTGTACATTTGTACAGAAAAGAGACTACATCTAGACAATTGGGAAAATGCAGTTGGGAGCATATTATGAGTAAGCAATTGACAGCGATACAGAGAGCTTCAACAATTTCAAGCCTGGACAGCTGTTTGAGGTAATGCTCAGCAGCAGGAGAATTGTTGGATTGATATAGATGATAGAACCATCTCTTGGGGTAATGTCACATCCAGTGAATCAAAGGTACCAGATAATGTATAAAATTTGGCAACCTCAAAAGGCTTGCTGTGGTGACAGTGATTACAGAGTGTCTTTGCCTCAGAACAGGGAGGTTTTGCATTGCCTCCATCCCGAGCCCTGTCTCCCACTGAGGAACCATGTATAATATAAGCAGGCCTGGAGCAGCATAAGACATTATCTGACCACCTGAATGCTTCAGGAATCAGGCCTATTTACCTGTGAATGCGAAGGTAACACCAAAAGCTGGAGATGACTTGGAGCATTTTACAGTCAAGTAAAGGTTAAACCTGGAACCATTGAAAGAGCAGGGATGTCAGCAGAAAGAGATGGTTATCTCAGAAACAGTGGACTGAGTAGTAAATGGCCCAGTAATGCACGGGGGGAAGAAGTGGCATCTGTGGAAAGCAAGAGCAGGAACAGAATGAATTATTGTCCAATAATTCAGAGTAGAATTGCATTAGAGGCAGGAATATTAGTGAAGTTGAGAACAGTTTGGGGAGCCAAGGGCACTAGCTAAAAGCCACATTACAAGCTAAGGGAGGGTGAGATCAGCCAGGAGACATGTGCAGTGAGAAAAGGAAAATAGTATGCTTTAGACGCAGAAACAGGGGAACAGCCTAGAAGCTAATACAGTCAGCAAACTTATAAGGCATCGACCAATAGATCTATAGAACAATAGTGCAAAATGCGTAGTGCCAAAATCAATGAACATATTATACAGTAATCAGTATGGCCATCGTTTATCATTCAGTTGAATTCATGATGCACCATAGGGATCATTATTCATCAGTTTTATCCAAATTTCTTTTTAGGTCTAAAATTTTCTCCATATGTTGTGATAACTGTCAAATGGATAGTTTAATGGTTCGCAGTAACTAGAGATTCATTAACATCAGTTAATGATAGTGATTTCCAGGACTGAAAATTCATCTAAGTCACCTTAGGAAGGAGGAAGTTTGAAGTGTATGCTATAAAATGTATAGTTTTGGGCATACTCTTTGAGGCATTTGGCAGAACTGGCTTCAATGTGCTACATTAATTAACAAAAAAGCAGCGCTGGAGAAATTGATAGATCTGCCAGCATCTGTGGAGAGAGAAACAGAATTAAAGTTTTGAGATCAATATGAGTCCTCCACTGAAGGAGTGTCCTTTAGGATTCAAAACATTAAATTCTTTCTCTCTTCATAGATGCTACCATACCTGCTGAGTTTTCTCTGTATTTTCTGTGTTTGCTTCAAACTTCCAATATCTGCACTATTTTGCTTTCTTTGTTGGTAGTCAATCATTTTCTGATAGCCATTCATTACTGGAACGTTTAGGTCTGCCACTTTTGTCTAATTGTCTCAACACACAATATTTGTTCATAATGAAATCTTGTAGGATAATGGTAAAGTTGCAGTTAGTTGATATGGTGTGGGGAACACACACAACTGTATTGTGGGGAGAGAGTGCATTGGTTGTGAAGGATGAGGTGGGATATGGGAAGGACAGTCAGAATCTCTGTGTATGTGAGGCCAGCAGAACTAGGGCAGATGCAAAACTGGGCAGCTAGGAACTGCAGGATGGTATATGACCAGATTGGAGTGGCTGTAGTTAGCTATTTTTAAGAGAAGTTTTTGCTGCAAAGAATTTATCATTGTAAAAGTTTAATCAAATACCTGGTACGTTGTTAATGGTTAGTGGGAAATTTTATACATATTGATGTAGTTAACATGTAAATCATTCAGCACAATCCGTTTTTGTCAATTTACAGTGAAATTCGTTTTAAAACTGTTATTTCTTCAATGCAAGAGCCATCCTATGGGATCAACTTGATTTACAAATGGTTCTCCCAACATATTCTTGCTAAATGCATACTTGTATGCAGCAAACCTACGAAGTTTCACAGACTTAGCAGCTGTGTAATAATTCCTTTTTACGCTCTATGTATTTCTGTGCTTTCATAAGTCTCATTGGTCTATGGAGGCATTTGATGAGAATTCAGTCTCTCTGAAAACTAGGAATACTAGTTACAGTTTGTATAATGTGGCATTGATGTTGACAGCAACTGGTGAGTCAGGAATGTCAAGGTTTCATACTTTATATTGTGTTATTTTCATAGGCAAGTAGATTGTATGTCAGAGGTGAGATTGAGAGGATTTAAACATTACCTTGTAGCCTGATGATAACATGAAAGTTTAAAAGATGAGAGTTGACTGATAAAGCAGCGCACATGATCATAGTTAAACTAGATTACTATGTTACTGTTGCGCTGTATGATTGCAATGTCAAAAAGTTGTTTAAAAAAAACATTTATTGCAGTGATTGTGGGAAAACTATGATCAAAAGGTAACCTCATAAATCATGAACATTTAACATCTCTGGTTAAGTGTGAAAACATTCTCATGTTCAGATACAATGATGAGCCGGCAATGAAGTGTGCAAAGGAAATAAACAGTTTGGGGGGTGAGGTAAATGTAAATTGGTGGAAACATTGGAATAGTAACAAACAATCTTTGTGTTTGTCGAATCCCAATGTGATAAACTTACTCTTCAATGCAATACTCCATCCAAACATCATCATCATCACAGCATTAGGTAAGCATTCACCAGAATGTTTCGCCTGCAACACCTGGAACTTGTGAGAATTGACTTTATCTGGGTGACTTTTTCTGAAGTTTCAAAGTTCCACGTGTAATTGCTAACCAGCTGGGAAATTAAAATCTGAAACCACTGTTTCGAGCAGTGATTAGGTGTTTCTGAGGAGATGCAAAGTTGTAATTATATCAATTAAGCCATTGAAACCCATGTCCCCAGTCATTAAATTACCTTCTTTCAACTTGTTTCTATGTAATAGTAAGTGAATGTATATATTTTCAGGGAGAATATAACTGATGCCTTGTTACTTCACCGTGTGATCATTGCTTACCTGGCCAGACTGGAAAATATTTTGAATTGATGAATTTTTCAGTGAGGCCCAATATATTTTAGTCCACCAACTGGAAATGATGGTCTGTGTCATTTGAAGAGACTGGGCATCAGCTTGTTCCCATGTGCTGCTAGCTAACTCATAAAGCATTTGACTTGAGCATGAGCTCCGACGTCTAATTGTCTAACAACACAACCTGTACTGCAGAGTTGCAAAATCTAACAAGTTATATAATACACAGTTCCACACTGGTCCACTCTAGGCAAGGCCAGCTAGCACTGAAGCATTTCGGAACTGAATGCTGTTTGTGTTTACACATTTCATTGATAAATTATCATTACATACCCTTTGAGCAATCCTTTTTCTTCCTAATTTTCTGTGCCTTTTGTTGCATTTTACATCTTCTGTTACATTTTTCAGTTAGTTCAGAACTATGAGTATATGTTGTATTTAACAAAAATCAGTCTGCACCAGTTCTTACATTTGTACGAATTCAAATTCCAAAACTATTTGCAGGAGCCTTTAAAAAAAAATCTGGACCGAACAAGTCAAATTGATTATGTAGCACATTGATGACAACCCTATACCAGACATTGCAGTCACTGAAATTTTAGGATGCTTCAGATTTTGTTCTCTCGTTTTAGTTCTGTAGTTTTCTGTAGAAAACTATGGATAAGTTTTGAACAAGTATTTTTGTGCCTGTCATCTTCAATAATATGAGTTCTTATATTGTTGAAGTAGTGTGATGCAGCCTGTTAGGTGAAAATGTTTAGCCCAACTCTAGACTAACATCTTGTAAGTTATATATAAGAGCTTCGATTATCGGAACGAGATGGGCAGGCTCTATTTCATTTGGATAATTGATTATTCAGCTAATCAATTTTTAATTTGAACGGGGAAGCCATACTGGTGCTCTACCAGAGAACTTGTTTAAATTTATAATTTTAATGAGTTTGCAATTTAAACAAACTAATCTTTGCAGTCTGGAAATTACAGATTAAAGTGAGAAGAACTAAACCTTTACCAAGAAATCCCAGCATTAAACAAGGTCCCAAACAGCTGCTGCGATCACCAGACCATTTCCAGTATCCGTTTCCGTGAGCTCAGTCACGCGATAGAGAGACGGAAGCCCCGCCTCGCACATGCATTTACATTCTTTGCCTTTTTTTTTAATGAATGGCCCAGTAAAGTCCCGGGATTACTGTAAAACACTTAGGTTTGCAAAGGGCTGTGTAACAACTCTTAACTAAAATATATCCAGTCGCTGTTGCTTGAGCTGCTTGCATTTCTTTGTTTTTGCCAGCGTTTTCACGTCATCTTCAGTACAAGTAAATCGAATACAGTATACTTACGTCTTTGATGCGGGACCTTTAAATCATCTTCAGATAATCCAATATTCGGATAATCGAGATTCCTCTGTACATGAAAAATGCATCCCCATGCCAATACAAGAACTTCAAAACTTTGCATACACATCACCTTAAACATGCTAATGGAAAGTTTCACTGAATTCTTTAAAGATCTGAACTCAGTTGGTTTTCATGCATTCTGTAGGTACATCTGTAAGATTGCTGACCTACTTCCCATTTGGAAGAAGCAAGCCCATCTCAAAAACAGATACTTCAATAGTCTTTGATACTGCTAGAAGTTTTTATGGAGTTTCTTAACATGGATGGGATGTTTTCAATTTAGGAGATTAAAACTTAATGGTCCCAAAAACATCAACCAGTACTCCAAATTTTTAACAAGTCTTTTTGCCGTTAGTGGTTGCAAAGTATGTAATTCTCAGTCACCAAGATTCAACTTTTCTGTATTTAAGTTACATAATAGGAGACTCAGTGTTGACATCATGTGGGGTAAAAAAACATTTGGATATCTCTGGAAAACTTATGTTTTTTTAAAAAAAAGAGTGGGAATGCAGTTCGCTATTTCATGAGTTTTTGATGATTTTCCCCAGCAATGTTTGGTAAGTTCGGAGAAGGAGACCATTTTCATTCCTCATGTCTGTGCTAAAGAGTAGCAATGCAAACTGGTGGCTGGGATACCAATCAAGCAGTCTGTTTTTCCATGGATTGTGTCTTGTTTTGTTGAAGTTGTGCTTACCAAGCATGTGGAGAGTATTCTATCACACCCCTTCCCTGTGCCTTGATGTTGGTGTATAGGTTTTAGACAGTCAGGAGGTGAGTTCCTTGTTGCAGAATTCCTAGAATTCGCATGCCTAATTTTTTTACATGTCAAGTCCAATTCAGTTTTGGATCAATGGTGACCCCCAGCATGCAGATAGTAGGGGATTCAGTAATGTTAATACAATTGAACGTCTTAGGGAAATGGACAAAGATGTTGTACTGATTGAAATTATATATATTCTGTTATCATAGCTGATCCGTAAGATGAAGCAGCTTTGTCATTTTTACCTAGCTCTGTGATACCATGTGTTTACTTGCTCCACCTAGGAGAGTTTGGTGAAGCACATATGAAAGTATGTAAAGAAGTCATAATTTCAAGTTTAACTGTGAAAGGAGATGTAATGTTAGATGCCACGTTACATGTAGAGCCACAGCAGTGGCACAGAGGTGTGGCTGTTGCCACTGAGTCAGATTTGTAATAGGCAAAACATGAGTTAATAATGTTTTCGATGCTAATGCTACTACTTAATGAATGTCATGCAACAAGTGAGAAGACCATGAATAATGACCAGTAGGTGTTCCCTACTTCTACAACTACTACTAAGAGATAACGAAAGGAAGGTTCTTGTGGCACAGTGGTACTGCCCCTACCTCTGAGGCCAGAGGCTTGGGTTTAAGTCCTACCTAAGAGAAGTTGAGTGCTGCAGATGCTGGAGATCAGAGTCAAAGAGTGTGGTGCTGGAAAAGCACAGCTGATCAGGCAGCATTCAAGGAGCAAGACAGTTAACGTTTCAGGCATAAGCCCTTGATCAGGAATGATTCTTGTGGGCTAAGGAGGCTGAGAGATAAATGGGAGGAGGGTGTGAGGCTGGGGGGGAAGGTAGCTGGGAATGTGCTAGGTAGATGAAGGTGGGTTGAAAGTGATAGGTCAGAAAGGAGAGTGGAACAGATAGGTGGGAAGGAAGATGGACAGTTCAAGAGGGCAGTGCCAAGATGGAAGGTTGGATCTGGGATGAAGTAGGGGGGAGGGGAAATGCGGAAACTGGTGAAATCCACATTGATCATGTGGTTGGAGGGTCCCAAGACGGAAGATGAGGATCCTCCAATCACATGGGATCAATGTGGATTTCATTTGTTTCCTCTTTTTCCACCACCCCCACCTTTTTCCCAGATCCAACCCTCCAACTCAGCATCACCCTCTTGAACAGTCCTACCTTTCCATCTTCCTTCCCACCTATCTGCTCTAACTTCTTCTCCGACCTATCAGTTTCACCCTCACCCTCATCTACCTATCTCCTGCTCATCTGATGCAGACTGACCAGCTGTGCTTTTCCAGCATCATGAACTTTGATTCAAGTCCTACCTGTTTGAGAAGTATGTCATAACATGTTTAAGCAGGTTGATTAAGAAAGTCTGAGAAACAATAAGACTCTGTCATTTTCTGGGTCTGTAGATGTTAAGGTGCAAAGATGGCCTTCAATTGAAAGATGTGCTCTTCCTGTCAGATGTGGGAGAGTAGGAAGAGTTTATATGTTATTGATGATTATGTCTGCAGTAAGTGTGTATCAGATCACATGGATCAGTTGGAGCAGCAGTTAGAGGCAATGAGGAATTTACAGGAGCTAGAGGATGTGAAGGATGGCAGTTATAGGAAGGGAGAGAAACCACAGATACAGTCAGGTGTAGATGGGTTAACTCTTAAGAAAGGTAGGAGAGGGAGGCAGGTAGCACAGGCATCTCCTGTGGCTTTCCCCATCTCGAACAAGTATGCTGTTTTGGAAAATGTAGAGGATGATGGACTCTCGGGAATGTAGCACTGATAGCTAGGTTTCTGGTACCGAGACTGACTCTAATGTAAGACGGGGTACACTAGGTTCCAAGCCCCCTATTGCAATCGGGACTTTCTAGTCAGAGGCACAGACAGCTATTTCTACAGCTGAAAGTGAGATATAAGGATGGTGTGTCGCCTCCCTGGTGCCAGGATCAAGAATATCTCTTAGAGAGTGCAAAATATTCTCAAAAGGGAGAAGGACCAGCAGGAGTTCATTGTACGTGTTGAAACGAACGACATTGGATGAGAAAAGAATGAATTCTGAAGAGACAATATAGGAAAGATAGGCATGAATTTAAAAAGTGGGTCCTCTGGGGTAGTAATATCTGGATTAGTCGTAGTACCACTGGCTAGTGAGGGTAGGAACAGGAGGATAAAGCAGATGAATGCCTGGCTGAGGAGCTGGTGCAGTGGAGAAATAGTCACAATTTGGGATCATTCAAATCTCTTCTGGGATTGGAGTGACCTGTATAAGAAAGACAGATTGTGTCTGAATTGGAAATGGACTAACATACTAGCAGGGAGATTTGCTAGAACTGCTGGGGAGGATTTAAACTAGTAAGGTGGGGGGGTGAGGGGCAATGATGGTGTTGTGAGACCCAGGGAGATAGTGAGGTAAAAGATCAATCTGAAACTGGTACATTTGGGAAAAGAAGCAAGTCAAAGAGTCAGGGCAGGTAGGTACAAAGCAGAGAATGAGATAGAACTGATAAATGAAACAGCCTTTATTTCAATGCAAGAGGCCGAACAGCGAAGGCAGATGAACTCGGGATGGTTAGGAAAAGGAGACTGGGATATCACAGCAATTACGGCGACGTGGCTCAGGGATGAACAGGACTGACAGCTTAATGCTTCAGGGTGCAGATGCTATAGAAAAGGGGGCAAGAAAGGGAGTGGTGTTTTTGATAAGGGATAGCATTACAGCTGTACTGAGGGAGGGTATTCCTGGGAATGCAGAGAAGTTATCTGTGTGGAACTGAGAAATAAGAAAGGGGCGATCCCTTATTGGGATTGTACCGTAAACCCTCTAGTGGTCATTGGGAAATTGAAAAGCAAACCTGTAAGGAGATCTCTGTTATCTGTAAGAATAAGAAGGTAAAGGAATGGCTGGAAAATGGGAAGCCTTCAAAAATGAGATCATGAGAATTCAGAGACAGCACGTTCCTGTTAGGGTCAACGGCAAGGCTGGTGGATGTCGGGAATGCGGGATGACGAGAGAACTTGAGGTTTTGGATAAGAATGAGAAGGAAGCATTGTCAGGTGTAGACAGCAGGGATTGAGCAATATAAAGCATATAAAGGCTATGCAGTATACTCTAGGGAAATCAGGAGAGCAAAAAGGGGACATGAGAGATCTTGGCAAATAGGGTTAAGGAGAATCCAAAAGGATTTTCCAAATACATTAAGGACAAAAGAGTAATGAGGGAGAGAAAAGGGCCCCTTAAAGATCACAAGGCTGCCTATATGTGGGGGTGATACGAGATAAGTATTTTGCATCAGTATTTAATGTGGATTAATATGTAAGATAGAGAACGTGGGGAAATAAGTAGCGACCTTTTGAAAAATTTCCATATTGGAGGAGGTGGTGCTGGGTATCTAAAAACACGTAAAAGTGGATAAATCTCCAGGACCTTATCAGGTGTATTCTATAACTCTGTGAGAAGCTAGGGAAGAGGTTGCTGGTCCCTTTGCTGAGAAACTTGTATCATCAGTAGTCACAGGTGAGGTGCTGGAAGACTGGAGGTTGGTTAACATGATGCCACTATTTAAGAAACCTGGTAAGGAAAAGCCAGGGAAGTATAGACCAGTGAGCCTGATGTCGGTAGTGGGCAAGTTGTTGGAGAAAACCCTGAAGAGCACAATTTACTTGTATTTGGAAAGGCAAGGACTGATTAGGGATAGTCAACGTGGCTTTGTGTGTGGGAAATTGTCTCACTGACTTGATTGAGTTATTTGAGGGAGTAACAAATAGTGTTGATGAGCAGTGCATGTGATCTATATGGACTTGAGAAAGATGTTCGACCAGGTTTCTCATGACAGACTTCTTGGCAAGGTTAGATCACATGGAATACAGGGAGAACTAGCCATTTGGATACAGAATTGGCTTGCAAGTAGTAGACAGAGGGTGGTGGTGGAGGATTGTTTTTCAGACTGGAGGCCTGTGGCCAGTGATGTGCCAAAAGGATAGGTGCTGGGTCCACTGCATTTTGTCATTTTATATAAATGATTTGGATGTGAACATAGGCATATTAGTAAGTTTGCAGATGACACCAAAATTGGAGATGTAGTGTACAGCAAAGAAAGCTACTCCAGACTACAATGGAATCTTGATCAGACGGGCCAATGAGCCGAGGAGTGGCACGGCATGGATGAGTTGGACCAAATGGTCTGTTTCCATGCTGTACAGCTCTGACTCGAAATATGATTTGAAAGTCCTTATCGCATCACCAGCCTTAAATGCAATTATTTCCTCATGGAATTCCTAGTTCATGAAACCCGATATTCTACTAAACCTTCACCACTTTCCTGTGTGATGAAGGGCTTGCTGACATTAAGCATGCAATCACGAAGCTCATTTATTTTCAGAACTCCCATGAGACAATGCAGAAGCTGTATTGTGTATGCACAATTACAATTCCAGCACTAAATCACGTAACTAGTTTATTCCCTGTTTGATGCAGGCTTTTCCATAAAAGCAGAGGCTGATTTCTATCTCTTTACATATTTGTTGCTAGATGGAAAAGATTCTCAAATTTACATGTTCAACGGTACAAAGAAAATGAGAAAATATATTGGAATTTGCGTTCATACTGCTATTTTAGTGAGTCAGTCAGTTAGGATTGGAATTGAATGCATTTGTCTTTTACAATTCAACATTTGGATAATCGTGTTCTCCGATATATACTGAATTTTTGAATTTAAAAACAAACTTCTATTTGAGGAAAATATGAAATAAAAATTGAAATCCCTGGGAATTCTTTCCAGGAGTTTGGTCCAGGAACATGGAGCTCCAAATATTGATGATGATGATGATGTCAAAAGCTGTGATTTAGAATCAGTCAATATCTGTCTTCTACATTGCATCATTTTTATTACTGTAATTTGCCACTCCATTTCTCCTCTTTGTTGTACTGTTACAAGGACTATGCCATTAGTTATTTTTGTAAGATTATTTCCATTTGTAGCTACACGTCTTTCGATCTCTAGTTTTCAAGGTCCAGCCCACACAATGCTTTTATGCTTTAAGAACTGTCATGATTTGATGATTGCAGGGAAATAGGTCAGTAAAACTGCTCTTGCTGTTTCTTCTTTGTTTAATTTCATCAGTCGTCTGCTATCAAATTGCCCTAAAAACCAATTTGATCCACTTGCGCTTTATCCGTTATTACTTTAAGGTCAGTTTTCTTTATCAGAATCATTTAATTTGGCAATTAACATTTGGGAATTAACGAGTGAAACTTCAGTCTTGTGTTGACTGCAATACCGTCATTTGGATGAGTGGCTCATGCTTATTATGAAGAGTAGGAGAATCTGTTGTCCTCACAAATCAACTGTCCATAAAAAGTACTAATTCCTTTCACTTGGAGGTTTCTCATGTCATACAGCACAGAAACAAACCTTTCAGTCCATACAGTCCACACCGACCATAATCCCAAATTAAACTAGTCCCATCTGCCTGCACTTGGCCCCTATCCCTCCAAACCTTTTCTCTTCATGTACTTATCCAAATGTTTTTTAAACATTGTAACTGGACCTCCATCCATCACTGGCTGTGGCAGTTCATTCCACGCACAAACCACGTTCTGTGTTCTTAAAAAAACAATTGCCCTCCATGTCTTTGTTAACTCTTCCTCCTGTCGTTCTAAAAACTGCCTCCTAATCTTGAAATCCCCCACTCTAGGGAAAAGGCACCTGTCATTCATTTTATCTGTATCCCTCATGATTTTAAAAGCCAGCTCGACTGAGGAGGCAGAGGGTGCTTTTCACAACAGTTGCATTTAACAATGACTGTAGATGTTCTCCTTCCTGGGAAATGAAAATGATGCATATGTAAGATAAGGAAGCAGCAACAAAACTTACAAAATCTCAGATTCTGTGATATACCTGCATGTGAACATTGAGTGTGCTTCATTCATGAAAACACAAACTTAGATTACTTCCCTAAAAGCAAAATGCTGCAGGTGCAGGCAATCAGAAGCAAATGATTCTTCTTGGAACTAATCTGTTATGAAAAAGTCATGTCAAACTCAAGACACTCAATTTTTCTCTTCACAGACCTGCGTTTCTCCAGCATCCTCTACATTTGTGTCTGGAATTATTTATTTGGCATTTATTCTGTTCAGCAAGGAATTTCAGGCAGAAATCCCTCTGACTAAAGAATATCATAATCTGCTTGTTTCATACTGGTCTTACTCACCAAACTGTTAGCAATGTCAGAGCTAAAAAGTGCATCATATATCCAGTATTTAAGAACATATCCAAGCAGGCCACCATCTATCCATTAACCTAAAAAGTCCACATATTGTTGCTCAGAGTTCAACTAGATGGGCATTTCATGGTATATGATACTAAACTTTCCCTTTTTTTTTACTTCTTGTTATACCTGGGGTTAATTTTAACATCCAAATGAGTGGGGTTGGGTCAGGTGTTTAATGTGAAAAGGGCTGAAAGTTGCTTCTGACTCACTTGCTTGGGCTTAACTGATGTGATACAAAGGCCAGATAGCCCAGTCACTCACAGGAAGCAGGTTGGTAATTTGAAATCTCTTAAGGCCAGAAGCCTCGCGTTCAGGTTTAACACTGGCTCGCTGGATTTTTTGAGCCTGTGGAAGCCCCACAATGAAAGGGAAGCAGAATCCAGTTTGAATGTAGGTGCTTTTACAACACAGATTTTGGGCTATGGTGAGTAGGAGTACCCCCCTAGCCCCAAGGAAAAGCTTTAAGGCATCAGCCTCTTGGTGAGTACTTTGATCTTTGACTTCTGCTGAGGTCTCTCTTAATGCCACCTGGGATAGTGTTTCAAGTACAATGATAACATTGACACTAGTTAGGGTCTAGATTAGAGTGGTGCTGAAAAAGCACAGCAGGTCAGGCAGCATCCGACGTTTCGGGCAAAAGCCCTTCATCAGGAATGAGGCAGGGAGCCTCCGGGATGGAGAGATAAATGGGAGTGGGGTGGGGCTGGGGAGAAGGTAGCCGAGAGTACAGTAGGTGGATGGAGGTGGGAATGAAGGTGATAGGTGGGAGAGGAGAGTGGAGCAGATAGGTCATGAGGATGGTGTTGAGCTGGCAGGTTGGAATTGGGGTGAAGTGGGGTGGGGAATGAGAAACTGGTGAAGTCCACATTGTTGTAACAGTACAGGGTTACCCCATCTGCTCAGAGTCCATGCACCAGTTCCCTACGTTATTCCTGATCAGCCCTACCTTCTCCCTGATCATTCCCTTATTCCTAACTTATGAGTAAAATGCCTTTGGGGTCTCCCTAATCCTTCTTGCCAAGCCTTTTTCGTGCTCCCCTTGGCTCTCCTCAGTCCATTTCTAACAAGCCTGTTCTCCTCCAAAGCTGTGCGAGATCCTCGTTTCCTCCACCTTGCGTAAGCTGCCTTCTTCCTTTTGACGAGGAGCTCCTCTGTTCTTGTCATCCAAGGCTCCTTAATCTTACCCCTTCTTATCTGTCTCAGAGGGACAAATTCGTGCATCATTCACAACTGCTCCTTAAACAGTCTCCATATGTCTGCTGTGCCCTTTCTGTTGAACAGTTGCTCCCAGTCTTATTTCCCAAATCCTGTCTGATCATGTCATAGTTTCCTTTTCCCCAATTAAATATCTTCCCTTGGTAACTGCTCCTTTCCCTCTCCAAGGCTATGGTAAATGTGAGGCAGTTGTGGTCACTGTCACCAGAGATCTGACACTTGTCCTGGCTCATTGCCGAGCACCAAATCCAAAATGGCCTCTCCCTTCGGCCTGTATACATACTGAGTAAGGAAACCCTCCTGAACACACCTGACAAAGATGGCTCCATCCAAACCATCTGCACTAAGGACATTTCAGTCAATATTGGAAAAGTTGAAGTCATCCATAACAACAACCCTGCTAATCTGCATTTTTCCAAAATCATCTTCCAAAAGAAGTTTGAGCACAGCCTTGGAGGAGGAGAAAGAGGTGGAGGTAGAAAGATTTGGAGTGCAAGGTCCAGAGCTAAGAATCTGGACTGCTAATGGTATGGCCACTAGTGATTGGCTGAAGATAATTGGGAGCTACATTTTCAGACAATCGTAGGACGAAATCAAACAACAGTCATCTTTCCGTGAAGAGATGTGAAGAAAACTGAAGGGGAAATAAACAGTAAGAGTTTAATTGCAATTTTGTTGAGCTTCTTTAATTTGTTGTTCAAAGTGCTACGTAAATGCAGAATTTTGTCAGAAGAGAGTCTCTGTGACAATGGCTGTGGAAATTATCATTCACAGTTGTTGATAGTGAGACCTGTGCCAGTTTCAGGAGCAAAGATCTACGAGCTGCAGATGGTCTCTGTGTGTGGTCTTAGCTTGGGAACATCGATTCTGACAGTAAAGCATCAGGATCAGTTGGTAAAACACTAGACACATTTGGAGATGATCCAAGTTGAGCCATAAGGGCTAACTTACTTTAGTAAAATGGTTTAATTTAATGAATTTGAATCTCCAATCTGTGTCCCTGACCAGAGGGAGAAGTGAATTGAATGAATTTGTTTTCCTCTTGCATCTGTATGCGATTCACAAGTAATATTTGTTATTTCTTGTTTTTATTTATTTTCTCTCCTTGATTTAAGCTATGATGTGGACACCCTGCACCCTCTGTTTGTGAAATATAATTTTTAAATGACCCACAACAATTTCGCCTTACAATTTAAATAAAAATCAGGTTTATTCAAGCATTATAAACCTAGGGGATAATTTTGATAGTGCAGACATTTCTCTCTCTCGCACCACTCCACCCTCACCCCTTTGACAGCTTCCATGATGAAAAGAAGTTGCAATTGCAAATAATGTTGGAATAAGAAAGAATGTTAATTCACAAGTCCAGGGTAGCATAGAACAATAAGACATTACAGCGCAATACAGGCCCTTCGGCCCCTGATGTTGGCAGATCTGACAGAATTCCCTTTATGTAAAAATTTGGATGCAGTATGATTCGCCTCCGCCTCTTCCCCCTGTTTTAAGTCTGTGTTTAAAATCTCCACCTCTTTGACAAAGTGTCTGGTTATCTGTCCTAATGTCATTTTCATTTGTTTGTCAATTTTTGCCCAATTACATTGCGGCGTAGAACTTTGAGATTTTGAACTGCATTGGAGTCACAATGCATCATTGAATTTCAGTGTGGAAGACCTGTTGAGTCTGCAGTCATCTACCAGTGGTGTTCTTAATTATGCAGTGCATGATAAAGTTTCTCCTTGGCTGTTTTGGAAATTGTTCACATTTTCCCCAAAAAATAGGATTCTTCTCAGAAATTGGGTTTCAACAGCGATAGAGAATACTGGCAGGCTGTGGCTTAGCCTACTGCTACTTCGTTTCAGCCTGAATAAATGAGATCTCATCTTTATAGTTAAAGCTAATCAAACTCAGAAATTTCAGTAGCAAAGACAGATATTGCTGGAAAAACTGAGCAGAGTTAAGATTTCAAGTTCAGTGACGCTTCTTCAGAACGGAGAAATTTCAGTCATGAGGCACTGTTCTTGGATGGAGCTGTTCCTCCTAACAAGGTGGTTTCAATGGCTCTAGTTAACACCATTATGTGTTAGAACATACACCTGTAAAGCACAATCCAGGCCCTTCTGCCTTTGAAGTTGTGCCGACCTTTTATCCTATTCTAAGATCAGACTAACCTACATAAATCCTTCCATCTGCCTATCTAAGAGTCGCTTAACTGTCCCTAATGCATCTGACTCTACCACCACTGCTGGCAGTGCATTCCACACACCCACCACACTCTGTGTAAAGAACCTACCTCTGACATCTTCCCGAACCTTCCTCCAATCACCTTTAAAATTGAACCCCCTCGTGATAGACATTTCTGCCATGGGAAAAAGTCTCTGGCTGTCCACAATGTTTCTCATTCTCTTATACACCTCTATCAAGTCACCTCTCATCTTTCTTCACTCCAATGAGAAAAGCCCTGGCTCCCTCAACCTTTCTTCATAAGGCATGCCCTCCAGTCCAGGCAGCATCCTGGTAAATCTCCTCTGCACCCTGTCTAAATCTCCCACATCCTTCCTAAAATAAGGTGACCAAGACTGAACACAATATTCCTACTATGGTCTAACCAGGGTTCTGTAGAGCTGCAGCATAACCTCACTGCTCTTAAACTCAATTCCCCCTGCTAATAAAAGCCAACACACCATGTGCCTTTTGCCTGTCCTTGGATGCTGCCTGAATTGCTGTGCTCTTCCAGCACCACTGATCCAGAATCTGGTTTCCAGCATCTGCAGTCATTGTTTTTACCTTCTTAACCCTGTCAACTTGGGTGGCAACTTGGGTGGCAACTTGGAGGGATCTTTGGACAGAGGATAACTGTAACAACAGGCACAGTACGATTTAATAATCCATTGTTATCGTTCAGATCGAGGACAGAAGTTCTATGCCATCATTGTGTTTGCAGCACCCCTATAATAATCAATTCGAAGTTCCATAAGAGTGATAGACTAACTCTGTTCACTGGAAGCTTTAGAAATTTGCGCATTCTTTAGCCGAAATCAGCCATTTAAGTCTCCCTAGTCTCAGTTTTAAAAATAGAGAGTGTAGCATTTATTTTTTAAAAAAAAAAGTATCTCTCTTCATCCCTTGTGGTCATGATTCAATAAAGATCCACCTTTCCTCCCAAAAAGCATAAATGGGTGCAGCAATGCTGAAGTTGCAATCTGCCACTCAGTGCGTAGGTGCAGGCTGTGCTGTGGACCACCCAGCAGGCCCAGAGTTGGCAAATCCCAAATCAGTGAGAACTAACTTTCCCACTTCACATTGTTGTCAGAAACCTCAATCTGAGAGACTGGGTTTTAACAGTGAGTTGATTCATAAAATATGATCAACAGAACTTGCTGAAAAAGAAATAATTAGTGGCATTGAAAAAGAACAATGACATATTAGAATTTTAAGCTAAGCTCTTCAATTTTTAAAGATTTCCCAGAATATTTTAGCTTTTGCCTTAACCCATGTATATGTCCCAATATTTAGCTTGTTGTATGAAACTTTTACTGTGATCTTAATTTCCTGTTTGCATAGCTGCAAATCCTTTAATGTAATTGGCTGCTTGGACAGTTTGCTAACATCCCTGTAGTTCCACGCTGTTTATGGTATGGTATATAATCAATTGCTGTTACACTATTTAATTATTGACATGAATTTCTCAGCAGCACTTCTCTTCAAGTCAGTGGTGGGTACCTTTTTTCCCACCATTGACTGTAACTTTTGTCTTTGAACAAAAAAGCCTTTACCTTAGGAAAAAAACATTGTGGGAACAACTTCTGGGAATCTGGTGACACAGGTTACCCCAGGTAAAGTATTATTTCCATAATGATGAACTTCTCAAGCACTTCGTAATGAAGTATATTATCATACCTTTCATTTTAAAATTCACTAACGCAATGCTAACTGTACTAGCAGCTGCAGACTGATACAGCCCATTAAGAATTAAATGACAATCTTTTCACAACTTTTATACATAATACTCACTACAAAAATCGGTTGGTCGGACTCTCGCTAATCAATAAGATGATTCCAGATTTAAGCGCCACTCCAAGCCTTGAGCACCTAAGTCAAGTCAGACGCTTTACTGTGCTGTCATATTTCAAATGGGACCCAACCTGACTGCATCTGTAATCGCAACAGAAGACATGGCACCATTTCAAAGAGCAGGCATCTTACCTCCAAGTTCTGGCCAACTTCTCTCCACTGTTCCATAATCAACATCACAAAGCTCATTTAGCTGTTCCTTATCACATTTTTTTAGATTAGATTAGATTCCCTACAGTGTGGGAACGGGCTCTTTGGCCCAACAAGTCCACACCGAAGAGTAACTCACCCAGACCCGTTTCCCTCTGACTAATGCAACTAACACTACGGGCAATTTAGCATGGCCAATTCACCTGACCTGAACATCTTTGTGATTTGGGGAGGAAACTGGACCACCCGGAGTAAACCCACGCAGACACTGGGAGAATGTGCAAACTCCACACAGACAGTCACCCGAGGCTGGAATTGAACCTGGGACCCTGGTGCTGTGAGGCAGCAGTGCTAACCACTGAGCCACCATGCCCCACGTTGTTGGAGGAGGTGGTTGTGCGCAACTTGGCTGTGACGTCACCTGCAATACATCAGTGATAACACCTCCAAAGATCTGGCGAAGAGTCGTCTAGACTTGAAACATGAGCTTATTTTCTGTCCATGGATACTGCCTGACCCACTGTGATCTCCAGCATTTTTTGTTTTCAGTTCAGATTCCAGCATCTACAGTAATTTGCTCCTACATTTCATAGGTTGGTTGTAAAATACTTTGAGACATCCATTGGTCTTGGAAAGAGCTACATAAATCTAAGTCTTGTCTTTGTCATACATAACCTTTTTTTCAAACCGTCATCGCTTGTGTAAAGAAATGGATATCGTATGTGTTTAATGTTTGACTATAACTGGTTATGAGATACAGGGACTGGAGTGCCATGTCTTCAGGTACATATTTTAAATTTTACAATAAGTGGTCTTTAACAAGAATTATTTTGTTTTGCAATTGGCAAGTCGCTGTACAGTGCAGAAGTTACTGCAAGTCTCGATAGTATCATCTTAATTTCAAACTCCTGCAGATTGAGTCATCATTCTAACACTTTGAGAGAGACTGAGGAAAAACGGGCAGAGAGAGACTGCAAGTCATCTTCAGTTTTAGTTGCAAATCCATCTATCTCTCTGCTGATGTACCAAAGCAGCTGCTTAAAATATAGTTCATACCAAATCCCCCAGCTACCTGGGCTACACCACCTCCCATCCTCCCTCCTGTAAAAACTCTATCCCTTACTCCCAATTCCTCTGCTTCTGCTGTATCTGCTCCCAGGAGGAGCAATTCCGCTCCAGAACATCCCAGATAGCCTCCTATTTCAAGGACCACAATCTCTCCTCCCACTGATCAACAGTGCTCTCCAGCGTGTCTCCTCCACCTCCGCACCTCTGCCCTTGAATCCCACACCTCCAACTGTGACTAGGATAGAACCCACCCCCGCCCCTTCCTCACCTTCCAAGCCACTAATCTCCAGATACAACTCATTATCCTCCACCATTTCCACCATCTACAGTCAGACCCCACCACCAGAGATCTATTTCCCTCCCCACTCCAATCTGCATTCCACAGACACCATTCCCTCCGTGACTCCCTTGTTAAGTCCACACCCCCACCAGCCCTTCCTTTGCTGCTGAAAAGGTGTAAAACCTGCACCCACACCTCCCCTCAAGGCCCTAAAGAATCCTTCCACATCCGGCAGAGTTTTTCCTGCACATCCAAACGCCCCCTCTCCTGTGTCCGTTGCTCTCGATGTGGTCTTGTCTACATTGGGGAGACAGGATGCCCACTCATCGGAACATTTCAGGGAACATCTTTGGGACACACGGACCAAACAGCCCTACTGCCATCTGGCTGACCGCATCAACTCCCCCTCCCACTCCGCCAAGGACATGCAAGTCCCAGGCCGCCTCCACCCCCAAATCCAAGCCACCTGACGACTGGAGGAAGAACGCCTCATCTTCCGCCTTGGGACCCTCCAACCACACAACATCAACATCGACTTCACCAGTCTCCTTATCTCTTTTCCTACCACCTCATCCCAAATCCAATCTTCCAACTTGACACCACCCTCTTGAACTATAGACTGTAGGGAAATAGATGGTGACATCTTGCAAAATGTCCAGATTACAGAGGAGGAAGTGCTGGATGTCTTGAAACGGGTAAAGGTGGATAAATCCCTAGGACCTGATCAGGTGTACCCGAGAACTCTGTGGGGAGCCAGAGAAGTGATTGCTGGGCCTCTTGCTGAGATATTTGGATCATCGATAGTCACAGGTGAGGTACCGGAAGACTAGAGGTTGGCAAACGTGGTGCCACTGTTTAAGAAGGGTGGTAAAGACAAGCCAGGGAACTATAGACCTGTGAGCCTGACCTCGGTGGTGAGCAAGTTGTTGGAGGGAATCCTGAGGGACAAGATGTACATGTATTTGGAAAGGCAAGGACTGATT
>NC_057725.1:63182879-63203285 GCF_004010195.1 Chiloscyllium plagiosum
GCTGAGGGGTGACCTTATAGAGGTTTACAAAATTATGAGGGACATGGATAGGATAAATAGTCAAAGTCTTTTCCCTGGAGTTCGCGGAGTCCAGAACTAGAGGGCATAGGTTTAGGGTGAGAGGGGAGAGGTATAAAAGAGACCTAAGGGGCAACTTTTTCACGCAGAGGGTGGTATGTGTATGGAATGAACTGCCAGAGGAAGTAGCGGAGGCTGGTACAATTGCAGCATTTAAGAGGCATTTGTATGGTTATATGAATAGGAAGGGTTTGGAGGGATATGGGCCGGGTGCTGGCAGGTGGGACTAGATTGGGTTGGGATATCTGGTCGGCATGAAGGGGTTGGCCCGAAGGGTCTGTTTCCAGGCTGTACATCTCTATGACCTGTCCTACCTGTCCATCTTGCTTCGCACCTATCCGCTCCACCCTCCGCTCCGACCTATCACCACCACCCCCCACCTACGCCTGCCTATCGCCTTCCCAGCTACCTACCCCCACCCTCCTATTTATCTCTCAGCCCCCTTCTCTCCACCCCTACGTTCCTGATGAAGGGTTTATGCCTGAAATGTCAAATTCTCCTGCTCCTTGGATGCTGCTGACCTGCTGTGCTTTTCCAGCGCCACACCTTTCGACTCTTGACTCTCCAGTATGTGGAATCCTCACTTTCCTTCATTGATGCATTCCCTTATCTGGGCTCATTGTTTTCCACGCAGGATAACCTATCTATAGTGATGTAAATCAAGAAGGAGTATAGATTTGACTTTGCCTTTTTAAAATTCAATTCATACTACATTGTTTATCTCCCATTGGTTTCATGAAGTTGGACTAACCTGGTGGCCATTTTAGATCAGTGTTTTTCCTTTGTGAAAACATTTGCAGTCCATGAAATTCCCAAGTATTAAAATCTGATAACTATGAAAATATGAGGGAGATACTTGTATTTATTTATACATATGCACAGGTCGTGTTTATGCAGATATAGGACCTGAGGGGAATAAATGTATTCACATGAGCTATTTGCTTCATGCACTCTCCTTCAGTGGCAGTGCCTTCAGCTGCTGTGTCCTAAAAACGTGTAAGTGTTTTTTTTAACTATTCCTGGGGCTGCATGGTGGCTCAGTGGTTAGCATTGCAGCCTTACAGCGCCAAGGACCCAGGTTCGATTGTCTGTGTGGAGTTTGCACATTCTCCCTATGTCTCCGGTTTCCTCCCAGAATCCAAAAATGTGCAGGTTAGGTGGATTGGCCATTCTAAATTGTCCATAATATTCAGAGATGTGTAGGTTAGGTGCAATAGTCAGGTGTAAATGTAGAGTAATAGGGTAGGGAAATGGGTCTGGGTGAGTTACTCTTCAGAGGGTCGGTGTGGGTTTATTGGGCTGAATGGCCTGTTCCCACAGTGTAGAGATCCTAATGAATACAGGGATTCTAATGATTCCATCTTCAAAACTTGCCTCTTGATCACATATTTGTCAAACTTGTCTCTACCTCCTTGATTTCTGCGCAACATCTGTTGTTGCCCCATGTACTCCTTGTAAAACATGGGTGAAAGTTTACAATTGCTATGGGGTTTGTTCATGCAGTTGGACTCCCCTTTCTCACTGAAACTCTCATGCTAGATCACAAACCCAAGTGGTGACATACCTGAACTTGAATATTTGTTGGATTGCTCTTTGTGGTTTTAGGTTTCTAAGTTATCGAGCATACATTGTCCAGAGAACAATGGACTCTTTTTGAATAATTTTAATGTTTTTTTGGGGATTTGTTTTCCAATGACTGTCCTAGCAATCACTCTGTTGAGTTAGTGAGTTCCACCTCAGTAAACCTGGAATATTTGTGGCAGCTCTCTTGAGGCAATTGCTGGGGCAAAAGAAAGCCCTTTTTATCTTATTTCACTGGGATTCCAACCGGAATTGCAATGGAAGACCGAGAGAATCTTCCAGAAATCTTCCCCTTTTAGTTTTAAGCACAAGCTGCCAAAATGGCACAATCTGTAAGTATGTGACAATAAAGTACTACTGAATCACATTGTTGCCAACTCTGAGGTATCACAAACAGAGAAGAAGCTATTGTTCATGCACACACAGTGACAGTTTAAAAAACACAGTAACAGCTCACAAAGAAGCCTGCTCCAATTTAGTGAGAGACCTTGGCAATCACTTTTTTCGGAAAAGTTCTCCCAACAATACCTCCTCTCCTGCAGGCTTCCCACTCAAGTCTCCTGTGGAATCCAAATCAGCACCACCCCATTTAATGTCATGACTCTCCTTATTTTTAATTCTCCTGATGTGCCTTATTCTGCCTGGATTTTCATGGCATTTAGTTTGATCGGTTTTTAACTTATTTCCTTGTCTTTTTAAAATTTCAAATTCAGATTTCTAGCATCCATAGTTTTTTTTTGGCTTTTTGAACTGTAAGGGAGATTTTCCACTTTAGGATAATCAAGCATTTCCCATTTATGAATAGTCAATTCAGTATATTTTGAGTAAAATCCCTGCCCCAACTCCCACTTGTGATTCATTAGTAAATAGGTATATCGACAGTCGATGCAGCCAGGAGGAAGACATTTTTCTTCTTCTTCTTTCTCTGTGTGTTTCTATAAGAAAACCGCTGTTCTCTCTCCAGGTGGCTCATGGATCCTGAGCTTTCTCCCTGAATTCAACCAACTGGTGGTTCCAGGAGAATCTCATCTCCGGTTGCTCCAGTACGTTAGCAGTATCAAAAATGTTAACATCCGTGTCTGTGGCGCTTTCTGGGGAAGCGTTGGCCAGGCAGTATTATCGAGAGACTGTTAATCCTGAGACCCACATAATGTTCTGGGGGCATGGGCTGAAATCCTGCCATGGCAAATGGTGGAATAGAGAATCTAATGATGACCATGAAATCATTGTCGATTGTCTGGAAAACCCATCTTTCCCTTTTTTAGGGAAAGAACTAGCGGTCCATACCTAGCCTGATTTACAAATGACTCCTGACCCACAGGTGCTTTTTAAATTCATTTCTGGGATGTAGGTGTCCCTAGTTGGCATTGAGTAAGGTGGTGGTGAGCTGTCACCTTGAACAGTTGCAGTCCATGTCAGTGTAGGTATACTCACAATGCCATTAGGGAGAGAATTCCAGAATTTTGACCTAGCACAGTTAAGGAATGGTCAGAATGGTAAATGACTTGGAGGGGAACCTGGAGGGGAATCTGCTGCCCTTGTCCTTCAAGGTGGAAATGGTCATTTGTGGATTTGGTAGTTGCTGCCTGGGGATCTCTAGTGACTGATTTATAAAAATAAGCTGGATAGGCTGGGAATTCTGTCACCGGAGTGTAGAAGATTGAAGGGGTGACCTTACAGGGGTTTGTAAACTAACGAGGAACATAGTTAAGGTGTGCAGCAAGGGTCTTTTTCCTCAGACAGGAGTTTTAAAAGACATGGGGAGGGGGGGGGGGGGCAAATGTTTAAAGTGAGAGGAGAAATGTTTCCAAAGGACGAGAGAGGCGATGTTTTTTACACCGACTGGTTCATGTGTGCAATGAACTGCCAGAACAAGTGGTGGGTGCATGGGAAAACCGCATGGATTGGTTGGATCGAAGGGTCTGTTTCCATGCTGGATCACTCTGACTCGAGATTAGGGGTGGGCACTAACTTCGGGCCTAGTTCAGCAATATCCACATCCTGTGAATGAATTTTTTAAAAATTTCAGATAAGTTTCCATAATTCAGCTCTGCTGCATAATGAGTAAAAAAGACACAAAGGTTTCTGTTGGGGCACAGCATTGATGGTAACTTGTGGGGTGTGGGTGACTTCTCAACTGCTCAGGCAGTTGATCCAAACTTGTGGAGCAACCTGCATCCAGTTAGCAGGTAAAACTGGGAATGGTATACTCAAGGCACACAGTCGGTTAGTGCTTCTTACCTTTCAGCTGCAGGGTGTCGATAGAACTTAAATTTGCAATTATGAAAGCAAATGCTATTATCCAGTTGATGACCCAGTGGAGGAAGTGGCTCCTTCTGTGCTGTAAACTTCTTGAATTTCATTCTCATGCTGGATGCAGGGTCATGCAAGTTGCCAAGATCACATATCATGTAGGAGTTATTCTTCAACACTATTTCCAGTGCTTAAAATATCTCTCATTATCATTCCATGACTGCTAATTGCTGCCTTCATTCATTTTGCATCATTAACATTGCATAAATTATGTAGAGTTTTACTGTTCAAAGACATGGTTCCAGTGTGGAGCCCATTATTTCTGTTCCAGCACATCTGGCCGCTACAGTGTTGTTTTGTGTGAAACAGCATGCTATCATCACAGCTGAAACATATGGGTAGAAAGGAGACTGGAACATCTGTGTTTGACAGTCAGTTGTGGGCTGGATTTTGCATTTTCTTGAATTGCTTCAGTGATGAATTTGACCAAGGTCTGAGTGGTCTGATAGGGCCTACCAACACACGAGATCACCATTTGACCCATTGTATCCGTGATTGCTCTTTGGCTGTGCTACCCTGTTAGTCCCAATCTCTGTCCTTTACCCTGCCATTTTCTCCCTTGGAGAGATTTATCCACTTTCTTTTGAAGTTTTCATTTCTTCAAAAAGAATGCAGATTAAGTGAAGAATTCAGTTAACGTCCTGACATTTAAGTCAAGACAACAGATTTGATTTTATTTATTCATTACCACATGTATTTTATTATAAAATACAGTGAAAAGTGTTGTAAAGTGTTGCCATTCTGGGACTGTATTAAATAATATACACGGAAATAAGTGAGCCTCCGGTGAAGTGCTTGTATTCTGTCTCACGTGCTATTTGTGTCCCTTGGTCTGTTGAAGTGAGTGATATCACGTCCAGTTCTTTTTCTGAGAGGTTGGTTAATGGGGTCCAAATCCGTGTGTTTGTTGATGGAGTTCTGGTTTGAATGCCAGGCCTCAAGGAATTCCTGTGCGTGTCTTTATTTAGCCTGTTCAAGGATGGATGTATTATCCCAGCCGCCTTATACGTTCTGTACATATTCAACTACAGGAGCAATCATCCCAACACTCTCAAATGGAGCTGCATCAGCACATTATTTAATGAGCCACAGTACACTGCAGCACCCAGGAACTCCAAGAAACTGAAGAAAGACACCTATACAATGTATTCAGGACCAACAGGTTCCTGATAAGTACAGTCTGCCGATTCTTACACAGCAGACCGAAACAAGAAAACACAGTATGCCCTGAGACTTTAGCCACCCTGGCATACGTTAAAGACATCTGGAGATGATGACCAGATTACTCCAGCCTCTAGGCATCATGGTGGCCCACAAATCTACCACCATACTGAAACAGCTCCTGATGAATTTAAAGGACCCCATACCAACAACCAGCAGATCAAACATCATGTACAAAATACCCTGCAAGGACTGCAGCAACCATTACAACGGACAGACAGGCAGCAAACTATCCACCAGGATATATGAGCACTAACTAGCCACCAAAAGACATGACCGACCAACACCAGCATGCATTCACATAGATGATGAGGGACACCAGTTTGACTGGGACAATACATTCGTCCGAGGACAGGCTAAACAAAGGCATCACAGGAATTCCTTGAGGCCTGGCATTCAAACCAGAACTCCATCAACAAACACATGGATTTGGACACCATTTACCAACCTCTCAGAAAAAGATCCAGAAGTGATATCACCTACCACAACAGACCAAGGGACTTAAATAGCACATGGGACAGAACACCAGCGCTTCATCAGAGGCTCACCTGATAATGTTACCTAGCGTGCTCACGAAACATCTGAGAACAAATCTACCAGCTCAGCGAGCAAACTTACAACCTGCTCCACAACCTGAGCTTACAAATATTCTCTAAAATCACAGAGTCCGCACTGCACCTCACCAATGCAGACACCACTGATGCCACTGGGTACCGCACTGGCCCAAACTCTACTCTACTGCCATGAGTCTGCCTTGGGCCCATCTTACTGATGCCACCAGGTCTTGGACTGGGACCAAACTTACCTCCGCCACTGTCTCCATGAATCTGTGCTGGACACACACACCACTGGGAACCCAAACCTGCTGCCTCCACTGCAGCAGCCGTGAGTCAGTGCTAGGACAACCGTGTTGATGTACCCTTACTCTCTCTGACGCTGAAACCACCACCGTGAGTCCACATTGCACCTACTTGCTGCAGCCAATGCTGCCACCCCAAACTCTTCAACAAGAGGGAAGTAAAATTTTTAAAAAATCAAGCAATGTTAGGATAGCTCCAACTTCTCAAGTGCATGGCCTTTGTGAAGTGGGAACTCTGGGATCTTCCCTACATCTTGAGTAACCATGAATGACCAACATGGCATTGACTGCAATAGTTCAATGTCTGGGTTTTGGATTTGAGGAGCAGCTGGCATCGCAGCAGTGCCCCTACAGCTTAATAGTAAACATGGAGGCAGGAGAGGACTGACCACCAGCCTGTCAAAAAGGAACAGGCAGGGATCTCCCAAGTGTGCCCCACTTCTGAATACTGGCGTGAGTGACGATTCACCTGAGGAAGTGCAGCCAGAGCCAAATGCAGGCCACCACAGCTGCCTCTGCTGTACAGTGCTGTAGGGAAGACTGGGAGAGCTATCATAATAGGTAATTCAATGGTTGGAGAAACAGGGCAGTGCAGCCAGAATGATATGTTGCCTCCCTTGGTGCAGAGTCAATGATGTCACTGACCAGCAGCAGAACACCCGGAGGAGGGCAGCTGAACAGCCAGATGTGGTCCACATCAGTACCAAAGAGGATTGTGGTCCTGTAATCCAAACCTAGGGAGCTAGCGAGGAAATTGCACGTAGGACTTCAAATGGAGCAACCTCTGGATTATGCACTGATATGGAAATACAGCAGCTGAACACATGGCTGGAGAGTGGGTGCTGAAGGGGAAGCTTTCGATTAGTCTCCCTGTCAACCCAGCTGGTTATGGTCATGGGTTTGTAAGGTGCTGTTGAAAGAGCCTTGGTGAGTTGTTGTATCTCATATTGTAGATATTGCACAATGCTACTTCTGTATTGGAGGAAGGGAGTGGTAGGTGTGGAACCCAGCAAGTTGCTTTCACCCAGATAGTGACAGGCTTCCGGACTGTTGAAGTTGTATCCAACTTGGCAAATGCCGACGGCTCCATTACACACTCCTGGCTTGCGTCTTGTAGATAATGGTCAGCCTTTGGAGAGTCAGGAAATGAGTTACTTGCCATGGAATTCCCAGCCTCTGCCCTGCCTTTGAAGACAACGTTAATGCGTCTCAGCTTCCCCTCCCCAGTGGTAATCATGGGGTTATTCCTTGATGGCTATGTCCTTGGCTGTTAAGGAGCGATGGTTACATTCTCTCTTGTTAGAGATGGTCATTGCCTGGCAGTTGTGAGACATGATTGTTACTCTACTTGCCAGCCCAAGCCTGAATATTGTCCAGGTCTTACTGCAGTAGGACATAGACTACTTCAGTCTCCAAAGAGTCACAAATGGACAAATTCCCACTTCTGACCTTATGATGGAGGAAGGTCACTGATGAAGCAGCTGAAGATGGTTGGCTCTCTGACATTACCCTGAGGAACTCCTGCTAAAATGATCTAGAGCTGAGATGACTGACCCCCAATAACCACAGCCATCAACCAGTTGGAGAGTTTTCGCCTGAATCATGTTGACTTCAGTTTTGCTGGAGCTTTTTGACACCACATGGTCAAATGTTATCATGATGTCAATGGCTGTTACTCTCACCTCTCCTCTAAGTTCAGCTGTTTTGCCTAGAGCCAAGAAACTTAAAAAGAGTGTTGCGTATAGGCTACAAACTAATTTTTAAAAAAGAAACCAGGTCACCTCTACCTGAGGTACTGGCGGCAGTTGTGGCACTGCTGTCTTTGGGAGTGAGCATGAAAGGGTGCAGGAAGGTTTTGAGACAGGTTCCAGGGGTAAGGAACGTTAGTTATGTGGGTGGATCTGAGACACTAGGGCTGCTTTCCTTTGAAAAGAGAGGGTTCAGAGTATTAATGGAGTTGTTCAGAATCCTGAGTGGTGCGGATGCTTGGTTAGGAAAGAAAGGCCACTATTGGCTGAAGGATCTTGATGAAGAGAACAGAGATTGGTGCAATGCGGACATGAGGAAAACCTTTTCCCACATCGCATGACTTAAATCTAGAGTCCACTGCCTAAGAAAGTGGTAAAGGAGAGTTGACATTTCGAGCAGAAGCCCTTAATCAGGAATGAAGCCTTTGGGCCCTTTTACCCCCCACCCCCATTCCTGATGAAGGGCTAATGCTCGAAACGTCGATTCTCCTGCTCCTCAGATGCTGCCTGACCTTGCTTTTTCCAGCACCACACTCCCGACTCTGATCTGCAGCATCTTCAGTCCTCATTTTCTCCTAAGAATGTGGTAAAGGCTGACTCAACTGATGCATTTAAGAGGAAATTAGATTGTTAATTGACGGGGAAGAATTACAGTGCTCTGTGTCTTGGTGACAGTACAAGGGTGGCACTATGGGAATTACTGCTTCGGAGAGCCAACATAAACATGATTGGTTGATTGGACTCGTTCTGTGCTGTGCGAAAGTGAGGACTGCAGATGCTGGAGATTAAAGTCAAAATTAGAGTGCAGGATTCAAGGTGCAGGAAAATCGACGTTTCGGGCAAAAGCCCTTCAGGAATGAGGGAATCAGGAACCCCATTCTGTGCTGTAACTATTCATTCTACCTATTGAATCTATTTCTACTCCCTCTATCACCTGTCCTTCACATGGTCTACTCCAGATGATCATAACCAGCTCTGTGAAAACAAATTTTCTTCCTGTCACTTCTGGGCCCCTTAAATCTGTGTCTTCTGGCTATTGCTCCTCCTGCCACTGGAGATGGTTTCTTTTTACTTCCATAATTTTGGACATCATGATTAAGTATTAAATTTTCCCTTTGCCCGCTTTGTCAATGAAGAGAACAGCCTAAATGTATCATCTTATTTTCATTCGATTTAGGGCTAGTATAGGAAAGACTATTTTCATCGAACTCTTGGCTGGAGTGGAAATGTTGCAGTTTCCACTTCCTGCCACCAGAGGGAGACCTAACACCATCTAAAGACCTCTGCATGATTATTAATACATCTAATTACAAAAAATGTGGCAAATTGCTTCAGGACATGAACACTATTGACCGCATATTCTGAATCTACATACAAATATTCTCACTTCTCTGCTGTTCATTTTCAGGTCATAAATGATTTTTCGAATCAAATGACAGTGGTAGTCACAATGGAAGAGTTTGTGTAAAATCAGTTGAGAGTTATTACTGGAAAAGAATTTCTCTTCATTAAACTAGCAGGTTCTTTCTTCTCTCGCCCCATCTGTGACTTCAGTTACTGTGATGGGTAAAAGATAGAAGTGCATTTATGTAGCTCCTTTTAAGATCTCAAGAGTCTCCCAAAGCCCTTTACATCTAATGCAGCAGTTCTAGTTTGAGGTGGGGGCTGATCATGGTAAATTAAGTTTTAACAAGTCATTAGGAGGACTGTTATGACACGAGTGCTGAGTCTCAACAGTACCATTACAGTCATATGTGCCACAGAGCGTGAGTTTAATGACCCCTTCAGCAATAATGTTTACTCATTGATGTGAGGATGACCCTGGAGTATTTATTTATTGGAGCGTGCACTTGCTGTGAGGGGATGAACAGTCAATCACAGAATATGGGCCTAGAGTTACCTGTTGCCAGATTCCTTTCCCTGAAGAGTATTAGTAACCCAATTGATTTGTACAGCACTCTGACACTTATCCTTTTATATGTTGAACTATAAGTGACAAGATTTTCTTTATTCAATTCCGCAGTTTGCTGCAGCGGGAATCTAGACTGGTGCCTTCTGCTGTACTGGCCCACTACCAGGACCATGATACATACCCACCATTTCCAACACAGTGAAACATTCCAAGCTCCTTCACACCATGTTTGACACCAAGCCATATCAGGAGAGGTCAGGACAGGTGACCACAAACCTGGCCAGAGATGGGGCTTCAGTTTCTTTCTGGAGGTGTTAGTCATTTGTTACACAGAGACCATTTGGCCCATCGACTCCATGTCACAGCCCTCTTTGGAACAATCCAGTCAGTCCCCTTGTACCAACCCTCATAGCTCTTCAGGTTTCCCTCAAGTGCGTGTTCAATTTTCTTTGGAAATTGTTCATAAACTCTGGTTCCATCACCCTCACAGCAGCAAGTTCCAGGGCAATATTGTTCACTGTGTTAAAGAGTTCTTCCTTGCACACCACCCACACTGCATCTTTTGCTCAAAATATTAAATCTGTTTCCCCCAGTGCTTGAACCATAAGCTAATGGCAAAAGCTTTTCCTCGTCATCATTATCCAATCCTGTCGCAATCTCGTATACCTCTATCCAATCCCCCTTTGCTCCAGTTGAGACAGTCCCTGCTTGGCTGGTAAAATCCGCCTCCTATCCCTGAAGCATTCTGATAATTACCCTCTGCTGATCCTCATAAGGGCATTGTCAAGCTTTGCTAGAGTGTGGTGACCGGAAATAAATGCAAGGCTCTAGTTGGGAACTACTCAGACCTTTGTAATGGTTGCTGCATCCCCTTTGTACTTGATGTTTCTTCATGTTAAAACCCAATAACCCGTTTACTTTGCTAACCACCCTTCTCGATAAGTCTTGCCACCTTCAGAGATCTTCCACATGCATCCCTCAGCTCCCTCTGTCCCTATACTCTTTAAAACTGTGCTTTAAAGTTTTAAAACTTTAAAACTAAAGTTCATATTATTTCTCTGTATCTGTCTTCTAATGTTCAGTATTGATGATTAATGTTCAGTTGTCACTAGTCTGTCCATTCTGCTAGCCTATTTATATATCCTGTGGCAGCTGATTAGTGAGACCCTCACTGAAAACAAACAAAAATGCTGGAAATCACAGTCTGTCAGGCAGCATCTATGGAAAGAGAGCAAGCTAACATTTCAAGTCGAATGACTTCTTCTGAGCTGCTCCTTTCACAGACACTGAAGTATCCATCCCTTATGTGCTCTCATTCTTACTGAAGAATCCATCCCTTATGTTCTCACATTCTCATGGATATAATTAAGTTTCTAGTGTACCAGCTCCTGAAAGCTGAGACATTCTGATCACGTGAGAATGCAAAGTGAATAATATTGAAGGTTGTGGGGCTATCATGACGAGAGCAGCTACTGTGATTTAGAAATAAGACTTCCAAGTGTGCAAAATATTGAAAGAGAGAGCACTAGAATATTATGTTAATAGGGCCTATGCAAATGTACAGGGTGTGGTGAACCAAATTGGTGAACTGCAGTCTCGTGCCATGTGAAAATATGATGTTATGGCGATAACAAGGGCCTGGCACAATGGAGAACAGGATAGAGTGTTAAGTATTCTTGGGTACAATGTGTTCAGGATGGTTAGGAAAGAAGAATAAGGGGGTGAAGAGTGATGCAAAGGAGAACATTGCACGGCTGAAAATGATGTCCTGACGGGTCAAGGACAGGATTGATTTGACTAGAACTAAATAACAAGAAAAAAAATTGTTGTAAAGGCCACTAATTAATAGAATGGATGTCGAAGAACAAATTTGCAAAATAATTAGAGGTGTAAAGATTATAGAGTGGATACAATAGGAGGCTTCAATTATTCAAATGTAGGTTGGAATAGTAATGGTGCAAAGGACAGAGAGGGGCGAGAGTTCCTTGTGTGCGCTCAGGAACATTTTTCGTAGCATGTTTCCAGGTCATAGAGTCATGGAGATGTACAGCACGGAAATGGACCCTTTGGTCCAACCCGTCCATGCCGACCAGATAGCCCAACCCAATCTAGTCCCACCTGCCAGCACTTGGCCTTTATCCCTCCAAACCCTTCCTATTCATATACCCATCCAAGTGCCTTTTAAATGCTGCAATTGTACCAGCCTCCACCACATCCTCTGGCAGCTCATTCCATACACGTACCACCCACCATCAATCCTTGTGGTACTCCACTGGTCACAGGCCTCCAGTCTGAAAAGCAACCCTCCACCACCACCTTCTATCTTCCACCTTTGAGGCAGTTCTGTATCCAAATGGCTAGTTCTCCCTGTATTCCATGAGATCTAACCTTGCTAACCAGTCTCCTGTGGGGAACATTGTCGAATGCCTTACTGGAGTCCATATAGATCACGTCCAGCGTTGTGCCCTCCACATTCCTGTTTGTTACTACTTCACAAAACTCAATCAAATTTGTGAGACATGATTTCCCACGTACAAAGCCATGCTGACTATCCCTAATCAGTCCTTGCCTTTCCAAATACATTAAAATCCTGTCCCTCAGGATTCCCTCCAACAACTTGCCCACCACCAAGGTCAGGCTCACCGGTCTATAGTTTCCTGGCTTTTCCCTACCACCTTTCTTCAATGAGAAAGGATGCGTTCCCGATCTGGCTGTGGAAATTAGATGGGCCAAGTAGACCAAGTGGTGCTGAGAGAACATTGGAGTGATCGCTCTCACTCACTCCAATCAGAAGGTAGGGGGATTTAAAAACCGGCTAATGAACAATCCAGAGTAGATATTTTCTCATCTGTTCAAAGATGTTATTACATCCCTCTGGAGCAGGTAAGGCTTGAACTCAGGCCCTGGTGCACAGATAGGAGCACTACCACAAGAATCCTTAACAGTCCAAAGAAAGAATAATTAATTGAAGGAAAGAAAACTTCAAGGGCTAAGAATGGATCGGAGTCCGGTAAATTTTACAGTAAATTTTCCTTCAAGGAAGGAAGCATTTGGACACAGTCAAGGTATATTCCCCTGGAAGGGGAAAGTAGGGCAGTCAAGCCCAGAGCTTTCTAGGTGACAAAAAAAAGTCATGAGAAAGAAGAAAAATGTGCTTACAACTGATTCCAGAAAATACAGCTGAGGACCAGCTTGATATAGAAGATTCGGAGAGATGGTAATGAAACAAATAAGAAAAACAAGGAGGGAATATAAAAAGAGACTGAAAAGGCCTTTTAAAGTCATCTGCAGGGATACAAATAGTAAAAGAGTGGTTAGAAAAGAGAGATTTTGTGGCCAAAAAGGGGTTTTACTCCTGGTGGTTTTGGGCATTGCTGATGTATTAAAGAATTAGCTTGTAGCTATTGATGCTATCCAAGTCATGGTGAAAGAGTAACAAATGGGTTTTCAATTGATAAAGGGGATAATTTGTGTAGACCATCAGTACTTAAAGTTGACAAGGCATGAAAACGAGATGAGATGCATCCAAGCATACTGAGAGAGGTGAGAATGGAGATTGCAGAGGCACTGACGGTTTCTCCGTATCCCTTAGATCAGGTAGGAAACCGAGTAATGGTCAATGGATGCTTTACAGTCAGTGGGGAGGTTTGTGAGGGATTTATGCTAATGGCCAGTTCTGCAATGCCTTTCCTGATGCTTACCCCAGACATTGGAGTACGACTCACAGCTTAAAATGTCTGGATGATCTAAAACTTGAAAGCATCGTAAACTCTGTGGAGGATGAGGGAGACCTTCAAAAGAACAATGACAAGTTTTTGGAGCGGTAGTCGGTAAGTTCAGTACGGGCAAGGGTGAGGTGATAGGTTTTGTGCAAAGAAATGGAGAGACTCTATAAAATTAAAAGGTACTGTTAAAGGGTGTGTCAGAATAGGGGACCTGCATAAGTGTTTCAAAGTGACAGGATAGTTTGTGAGGGTAGTTAATAAAGCTTTCAATTTCCTAGGCTTTATAAATAGGGGCATAGAGTACAAGAGCAAGGAAGTTATGCTTCACTTGTGTAAGGTGCTGGTTTGACCTCCGTTGTAGTATTGTGCACACAGTTGAGCATTATGAACGTTTAGAGAGAGTCAAGGAGATGTTAATGAGAATGGTACCAGGAATGAGGAATTTCAGTTATGAAGAGAAATTGAAGAAGTTGAGACTGTTCTCCTTGGAGAAGGGATCAGTTTCAAATATTCAAAATCATGAGGGGTCTGGTCAGGGAGAAAATGTCCCCCACTCCTGATAGGATCAGGAACAAAAGGGACAGATTGGAAAATAATTGGTACAAGAAGCTAACGTGATAGAAGGAAAGACTTGTTCATGCAGCACGTGTTTAGGGAGGGTATGCAGTACACTGACAGGTGTTGTGCAGGCAGGTTCAATTGAGATTTGCAAAGTGGTTAATCGAAAAGGTCTCCGTGTCTCCACTCCCTCCGTGACTCCCTTGTCAGGTCCACACCCCCCACCAACTCAACCTCCACTCCCGGCACCTTCCCCTGCAACCGCAAGAAATGCAAAACTTGCGCCCACACCTCCCCCCTTACTTCCCTCCAAGGCCCCAAGGGACACTTCCATATCCGCCCAGTGCAAGGGTAGAGAGATCAAGGCCAACGCGGGGGGCGAGAAACTGAGCCCAGTGCAATGGATAGAGAGAGATCGAGCCCAGCACGGAGAGAGAGAGATTGAGACAAGTGCAAGGGTAGAGAGAGATCGAGCCCGGTGTGGGGCTAACCTGCAATCTTCTTCCTGACCTCTCCGCCCCCACCCCACTCCGGCCTATCACCCTCACCTTGACCTCCTTCCACCTATCGCATTTCCAACGCCCCTCCCCCAAGTCCCTCCTCCATACCTTTTATCTTAGCCTGCTGGGCACACTTTCCTCATTCCTGAAGAAGGGCTCATGCCCGAAACATAGATTCTCCTGTTCCCTGGATGCTGCCTGACCTGCTGCGCTTTTCCAGCAACACATTTTCAGCCTGATCTCCAGCATCTGAAGTCCTCACTTTCTCCTTGAATCACCTCTTTGTGTTGTAACAGCTCTGTGATTCTGTTTATGAAGCAATTTCATGGAATGTACGGCAATTTGTAAGACTGGAGCAATGGAAACATTATATGTAAAGCCTTGATTTCCCTTTCACCACCTAACTGTTTAGATTATACTATTACATGTGGAACAGATCCAGTGATATTTCAATCAGCATGTTCCCTCCATCTCTGAAAAGCAGGCTGGACTGGAAAACAGTAGGCTTGAAACCTAAACTGGTCAGGCTTTATTCCTTCGTCTGTCATATTATGGAAATTGTGCATTGGTAGATTAGCAGCTGTTTTAACAGACATGCTTACAAGGCATCAGCATTCTTGGAGGGGTGGGGGAGTGGTATCGTTGGTCCAAGTCAGTTTCTGGTCAGCCATATAGACACAAGTAAACCAGAGCATGGGACCCTGTGGCGAGAGTGGCCTGAGCAGTCTTGTCTTGTGACTAGTTGTGGCACAGTATTACTTTCCTGACACCAAACAGCTTCGGCAATATACGGTAGATAACAATAGGCACAAGCTGGTGTCCTACCATCTCCCAGGCACACAGCACCGTGTCTCCAAAACATTATTCTGCAGCCTAAGTGTGTAAGGCATTTTTGCTTCTGGAATTAGTTAGAATAAGAAAAAGGATTTACTAGAAAATCTACGTTTAGTTCTCAAACCTAAAGGTAAATGAGACCGGATGTTAACATCAAAGCAAAAAAACTATTAATTTAATGATAGAAATAGGACTTTTGTCACAGATTGCAGAAAGGCAAGACTGTTTTTGCTAAAAGGAAGTGTTGGACTTAGTTGAAAAGCTCCCCAGGGCGCTAATCGCTGAATAACCCAGCTGTTGAATTGCACTTTGTTGAGATATTTCTTCAGCTTCAGTTGTCGTGCCGAGAATCCTGAATAATGTCAGTGAGTGTAGGAGGTGTGTGCTGTTGATAAACAAAGCTAAGACATAGTGAATGGGGATGAAATCATGCATTTTTATCACGCTTTTAATGAATAGAGATTGCCACATCTAGATTACCAGATCTTACCAAAGGGAAAAGCAAAAACACCTCGTGTGGATCTTGTCAGCAATGGATTTATTATTCCTTTATTACGGCTGTGCAATTAAATGGCATCATTCCAGAAAAGGAGGGAGGACAATTAATTCACTTGTATAATTCTGAATCACAATGATATATTTATGCTGGATAGTCATGCAGTAATGATCAAGAATAATACCAGTACTGAGAGATTACAGTCATCAGAAAAGATTGAACAAGCTCAGACTCTCTGTCTGGGAATGAGAAAGCTAAAGGATGGTAGAGGTTTAATACAATGATATCAAGGTTTGTTCGGGCAGACATTTAGAAAATATTTACACCTGTGGAGGAGACCACACTTGGGGATCATAAATTTCAAGAGAAAACACCACAAATAAAATAAGGAATTCAGACAAAATGCTGTTACTCAAAGCAATTAGAATGTGTCACTCTCTATTACACAGCAATGGAAGTCAATCTTATAGGTGCATTTCAGGGAAAGCTAGATAAGTACACAAGGGGGGAAAACCAGAAATGCGCTGGTATGGTTCAATCAAGTCGACCGAATGGCGGCTCAGGTGGAGTATAAGTACTGCTTTAAGAATGTGTTATTGTCATAAGTTTTGTCCTTCCACCTGGTTGATCCTGGGGTGTGAGGATAGCTGAATCTGTGCTTTGTAAATAATGTGTCTGACAGCAGCCCAGGCCGAGGTAATTGTTGCTGATTTAGATCACCTGAGACAGGCCATGCTGAAAGTGGGAGGTCTCATGAACAACAACACCTACAAAAGCAGCAAACGGCAAGCTGTGAAGTGACCATCTTAATGAACCCAATTGGAAGAACATTTACCAACACAAAAGAAACTTTATAGAAAACACTGGAAGTGCACAGATTTGATTATGCTGCCTACTCCCCTCCACTCCCCTGATCTCTGTATCTGCAGGACATAGTGAAAAAATCCAAGGTGGACTTACCACACAAAATGGCCTGAATCTACTTTTACTCAGCAGTTCCATCAATTTCATGCCCTGGCCCAGATTAAAAATTCTCTAAACTTTTCTCTTTCTGGATGTGGCGAGTCTGGCTTTGTTTTTCCTGCAATCATAACGTTTGCCAGGTTCAGCACTGGATACACAATGAGGTCTGTGTCGTATGTTTTCCAGTGAGCCACCCAGTCTAATCTAACTATCCTGCTCACATACTGGTTGCTCTTTGACACTGGTGTGTCTCAAACATCTAATTGCTTTTTAAAGGGTTTAATGGCCTGGACTCTGTTTGAACAATGGTTTATGACAAAAGATTGTGTTCCTTGAATAAGCATCCAATGGATAACTTTTTTCTCAACCATAGTTTTAATGTTGTTTTGCGATTTGTTTTAAATTTTGATTAACACCTTGCTGATCAGTGGAAACTATCACATTGTATTTTATTGTAACTCTTTGTAACTTTAACACCACCACAGCTAACCCCTTTGAGTATCTTTGTACAAATGCGTTCCTAAAATTTCACTTTTCAACTGTCACTCCCCATTCTGCAGTGTTTCCTTTTATGGTGGTTCTTATTATTTGGATAAAATCATGAATCTTCATTTTAAAACTTGTTTTGCATCTATTTTCAGGTATTGAACATATTCTTTTACGTTCATCTCTAAGGCTTGAAGTAGTCAGTCACAATGATGCTATTCTTTCGCTAGGTTTACATTCAAATATTTATCAATCTTGTACAAATCCTTAGAAAACATTTCTAAAAATAAAGTGGATAACGAGTAGATAAAGTGGTTTGACTCCACTTAAGCCTTGGGGGCAGTTGGCATGCTGCTGACGCTCCATAATATTTAATCTTGCACAGCAAATCAACCTGAAATCTTGTTCACACTCCAGAGACAATTGGGGAAAAATCTGTTACCGTTGTGCCTGTAAAGACAGATTCATGTCGTTGAAGCAATACAGCCTCATAATGTTCTTAAAGAGCACTGCAGAAAGAATTAATTTCTGGGTATGTTTAAGTGCTACCTTGAGTCAGTTCAGTTCCATCCTCTTCCAACGGTATAATGAGTCTGTTCTGTTCTGTTCCAAACTTGTTCTCACAGTAGATGGCAACACTAATTAATTTTGTACCTAATTAGTCAGAAAGCCAATTGGTTATCCCACAGCTATCATATGATGAATATGAATGACTATCTGATTCTACATTAATTTCTACAAGATGAACCAATGCAGTAGATACTGTCAAATACTCACCCTGACATTGCAGCTTTCAGGACAGCTACCACTTCACTCTCCTAACAGTAACAATTATTTTTTCTAGAGTAATTTACCCTATGGGGTAGGAAAAATAAACATGCAAACATACAAAATAGGAACCACAGGAGACCATCCCTCAAGCCAGCGATGTCATTCAGTAAGATCATGGCTGTTCTGTTTGTGTTTTGAATTCCACATTCCCATCACTACAATCGTCCACCTCTAACTTTAAGTGTCCCCCAGTTCAGGACTGACTCACAAGAGGAAACATCCTTTCCACATCCAGCTTGAATAGAAGTACAACAATAAACTGGCCTTCACTTATTGCGTATCGAGAGTTGCTCACGTGGCAGTGGGCTGATTTCTTCAGCCAGCTCAGGCAGTGCGATGGAAATACCCCTATGATGCTACAATTTGAGTGACCCTGCCCCAGCTTCAAAACAGTTCTGAAGCAAGGTAATTGGATTCAACATTAATTCTACTTTCTGTTTGCAGATGCTGCCAGAACTGCTGAGTTTCTCCTGAAATTTGTTTTTCTTTTACATTTCCAGCAATCACAGTCCTTTGGTTTAATTCCCATTGTGGCGTTAGGTCGAGAGTTCCAGGATTTCTGTTCCTGGCAACGATGAAAGAATGATGATGTATGTCAAAGGCATCATTGATGGCTTGGAGGGGATCTTTTGACTTGGTCACCTTCCTATGCCCCACTTGCCCTTATTCTTTCAGCATTCTTTGGTTTGCTGGTGCTAGGGAAGGAGCCATATTACATTTCTCCAGTACTTTGTATAGCTCGTATCTACTGCAGACACATTACTGTGTTGGGAGTGCATGTTTTTGTGCTGGGTAGTCTTGAGTTTCTTAAATGTGCTGCACATCCATCCATCCAAACAAGTGGAGACCATTTCTCACTCCTAAGTTGTACAGAGACTGAGACACGTCTGGAGGTGATCTTTGTACTACAGAGTACCAAACCTCTGACCTGCTCTAGATGGTGCATTGATGTGGTTGATCCACTTAAGTTTATGGTCAGTCATTTATGCCTCAGGTAGTGATGGGGACTTTGAACTGGTTATCTCACTGCAAGGGAGGTTGAGGATTTTGTTTAGTAGGAGATGGTAATTGGGAATGATGCCTGTGACGTAGGGTTACTTTGTCAAATGTCAATCCAATTCTGGCTATTGCCCAGGCCCTGCTGCCTGTGAGCATGAATTGCTGCTTTATCTGAAGAGTCGCAAATATTGCTGAACAGTCTGCAGTCATTAGCGAACAGCTCTTTTCTGTGATGGCACAAGTGAGATTGATTTTTTTTTATTCAAAAATATACTTTATTCATAAAATAATTTGATGATCTGTACAGTTGGACATGCCATACATATGTAAATATTCCATTTCTTTGCATACCGAAACAGAGTAATCATTCCTATTTACAGGTCAGAACGATTACATTTTTAGCTGAGGCGTCAGCAAAGCCCAAATGACTGCGCGGGCCCCCTGTTCTTCTTTTGGCAGGCAGATGTTACATGGTGGTCTTTCCCCACCGCGCCTTGGTGGCAGCTGCCCCAAACTTCAGCGCGTCCCTCAACATGTAGTCCTGAACCTTGGAATGTGCCAGTCTGCAACACACAGTCAGGGTCAACTCCTTCAGCTGGAAGATCAACAGGTTTTGGACCGCCCAGAGAGCGTCCTTCACCGAGTTGATCCTCCAGGCACAGTTGATGTTCGTCTCGGTGTGCGTCCCAGGGAACGTCCCAGGCCCTAGAGCACGGAGTCCCGCGTCACGGCACTGCTCGGGACGAACCTCGACAAACACCACTGCATTCCTCTCCAGACTTCTTCTGCGTAGGCACATTCGAGAAGGAGGTGTGTGACAGTCTCGTCCCCCCCGCAGCCGCTTCGAGGGCAGTGTGCAATGTGGCTGGGAGTCCGGGCATGCATAAATGATCTCACAGGCAGAGCCCTTCTCACCACCAGCCAAGCCATGTCTTGGTGCTTGTTGGAAAGTTCTGGCGATGAGGCATTCTGCCAAATGGCTTTGACAGTCTGCTCAGGGAACCGCTCGATAGGATCTGCCCTCTCCTTTTCCCTAAGGGTCTCAAGAACACTACGTGCTGACCATTCCCTGATGGACTTGTGGTCAAAGGTATTTTTCTTCATAAACTTCTCCACGAAGGACAGGTGATACAGAACGGTCCAACTACTCGGAGCGTTCCACGGCAGCGAGGCCAGGCCCATCCTTCGCAAAACCGGGGACAGGTAGAACCTCAGTACATAGTGACACTTGGTGTTTGCGTACCAGGGATCCACGCACAGCTTGATGCAGCCACACACAAAGATGGCCATCAGGGTGAGGGT
>NC_057725.1:63203306-63211930 GCF_004010195.1 Chiloscyllium plagiosum
GCCTCACTTTGCTGATACGCTCCTCCCAAGACTTGGCGCACACCCCCAGCCCCCCTGAACCAAATACCCAGCACCTTCAGGTGGTCGGTCCTGACAGTGAAGGGGATCGAGGATTGGTCGGTCCAGTTCCTGAAGAGCATGGCCTCGCTCTTGCCTCGGTTTACCTTGGCCCCCGAGGCCCCTTCGAACTGGTCACATATGCACATGAGTCTATGCACAAACAGCGGATCTGAGCAGAAAACGGCGACATCATCCAAGTACAGGGAGGCCTTAACCTGCAGGCCTCCACTGCCAGGAATAGTCACCCCTCTCAGGCTCGCATCCTTCCTGATGGACTCGGCAAATGGCTCTATGCAGCACACAAACTAGGCAGGAGAGAGAGGGCAACCCTGCCTGACTCCAGATCTGACTGGAAAGCTATCTGATTCCCACCCATTGATTGAGACTGCACTGACAATGTTGGTGTAGAGCAGTCTGATCCAATTGCAGACTCCCTCCCCAAAGCCCTCTCTCATATACCTGTGTGCTATCCTGTCAAAGGCTTTCTCCTAGTCCAGGCTGATCAGGCAGGTGTCCAACCCTCTGAGATTGATGACATGTAAACAATCTTGGCCATCAATCCATGTTTACCCTTGGATGTAGCATATTTACTTGAGGCACCTTTATTGTCATTCTTCTTTGTCCCAATGTTTGCTTCACTGGTGATTATTGTTGGTGCCACCGATCTGTAAGATTGTGATTGGCCAGGATGTTAATGAATTTACTTGTTGAGGACTATAGCATGCCTAAATAACTTCCTGTGTGCTTCTACTCTGTTGAACAACAGTCATACCAACCATGTTTCAATTAGAAAAAAACTTAAGATCGCTCATAGAGTTATACAACACAGAAACAGTCCCTTCAGTCCAAAACGTTAGCACTGACCATCCATCCCAATCTTATTTGTCCTATTTGCCAGTATTTGGCCCATATCCCTCTTAGACCCTTCCTATTCATGTGCCCATCCAGATGCCTTTCAAATTTTGTAGTTGTACCAGCCTCCACCATTACCTCTGGCAGCTCATGCCATTCACACATCACTCTCTGCTTGAAAAAGTTACCCTTTAGGTTCCTTTTAAATCTTTAAACTTTAAACCTCTGCTCTCTAGTTTTGGACTCCTCCACTTTGGAAAAAGACCTTGGCTATTCACCCTATCCTTGCCCCTCATTTTTTTTTTATGAACCTCCATTAGCTCACCCCTCAGCCTCCAATGCTCCCAGGAAGAAGCCCCAGCCTATTCTTCTTCTCCCTAAATTTGAGCCCTCCAGACCCAGGAGCATTCTTGTAACTTTTTTTCTGCACTCTCCCTGGTTTAACAACAACCTCCTATCAAAGGGTAACCAGAACTGTATACAGTATTCTAAAAGTAGCCTTACCAATGTCCTGTACAGCTGCAAAATTATTTCCCAAGTCCAAGACTCATTGTTCTGATCAATGCAGGTAAGCATGCCAAATGCCACCCTCACCACCCTGTCCACCTTCAACTCTACTTTCAAAGACCTATGCACCTGCACCCTTTGGGTCCTTTGTTTAGTAATGTGGGCCCCAGCTATGCCTGTCTCTTTGTCAGCTGCGTGGATGAGTCTGTCTTCTGTAGTTACACCGGCACCATTCCCAACCTTTTCCTCCACTACATTGATGACTGCCATCTCGTGCCCCCAGAAGGGGGTTGAACAGTTCATCAACTTCACCAACACATTCCACCCTGACCTTAACTTTACCTGGACCATCTCAGACACCACCTTCCCCTTTCTGGACCTCTCCATCTCCATCAATGGGACCAACTCAACACTGCCATCTTCTACAAACTCCCACAGCTACCTGGATTACGTATCCTCACACACTTCCCCTTGTAAAAATGCTATCCCTTTTCGTCTTTAAAGACCACAATTTCCCCTCCCGCATGGTTAATGGTGTCCTCCAGTGCATATTATCCACTTCCTGCTCCTCTGCCCTCGAACCCTATCCCTCAAACCATAACAAGGACAGAACCGCCCCTACCCCCCCAACACCCCTTCCACCCCACCAACCTCCGTATACATCGCATCATCTTCTGCCATTTCTCCCACCACAAATGACCCCACCACCAGAGATATATTTGACTCCGCACCCCATCTGCTTTCCTTAAAGATTGTTCCCTCTGTGACTCCCTGATCAGGTCCACACCCCCCACCAGTCCACCCTCCCCTCCTGGCACCTTTCCCCTGCCACCGCAGGAATTACAAAACCTGCACCCACACCTTCTCCCTCACCTCCGTCCAAGGCCCCAAAGGAGCCTTTCACATCCATCAGAGTTTTAACTACGCTTCCACACATGTCATTGACTGTATCTGTTGCTCCCAATGTGGTCTCCTCTACATTGCGGAGACAGGACGCCTACTCGCAGAGCACTTCAGAGAACATCTCCAGGGCACGCACACCAACCAACCCTACCACCCCATGGCCGAACACTACAACTCCCCCTCCCATTCTACCAGAGCATGCAGGTTCTGGGCCTCCTCCATCACCACTCCCTAACCACCTGACACCTGGAGGAAGACCACCTCACCTTCTGTCTCAGGACCCTCCAACCCCATGGCATCAATGTGGATTTCACCAGTTTCCTCATTTCCCCTCTACCCACCTTATCCCCTCTACCCACCTTATCCCAGATCCAGTCTTCCAGCTCAGCATTGTCCTCATGACCTGTCCTACCTGTCCATCTTCCTTTCCACTTATCCGCTCCACCCTCCTCTCTGACCTATCACCACTACCCCCACCTCCATCCATTTATCACACGGTTACTGTCCCCCTCCCATTTATCTTTTCATTCTCGCTCTCCACTGGAGTGGTGACTGAGGACTGGAGAGAGGCAAATGTAATTCCTCTCTTCAAGAAAGGAAATGGGGAAATCCCTGGCAATTACAGACCAGTAAGTCTCACGTCTGTTGTCTGCAAGGTGTTAGAAAGGATTCTGAGGGATAGGATTTATGACCATCTGGAAGAGCATGGCTTGATTAAATGCAGTCAACATGGCTTTGTGAGGGGCAGGTCATGCCTCACAAACCTTATCGCGTTCTTTGAGGATGTGACTAGAAAAGTTGATGAGGTCGAGCTGTGGATGTGGTGTATATGGACTTTAGCAAGGCATTTGATGAGGTTCCCCATGGTAGGCTCATTCAGAAGGTCAGGAGGAATGGGATTCAGGGGAACATAGGGGATACAGAATTGGCTGGCCAACAGAAGACAGCGAGTGGTAGTAGAAGGAAAATATTCTGCCTGGAAGTCTGTGGTGAGTGGTGTTCCACAGGGCTCTGTCCTTGGGCCTCTACTGTTTGTAATTTTTATTAATGACTTGGATGAGGGGATTGAAGGATGGGTCAGCAAGTTTGCAGATGACACAAAGGTTGGAGGTGTCGACATTATAGAGGGCTGTTGTAGACTGCAGCGGGACATTGACAGGATACAGAGATGGGCTGAGAGGTGGCAGATGGAGTTCAACCTGGATAAATGCGAAGTGATGCATTTTGGAAGGTTGAATTTGAAAGCTGAGTACAGGATTAAGGATAGGATTCTTGGTAGTGTGGAGGAACAGAGGGATCTTGGGGTGCAGGTACATAGATCCCTTAAAATGGCCACCCAAGTGGACAGGGTTGTTAAGAAAGCATATGGTGTTTTGGCTTTCATTAACAGGGGGATTGAGTTTAAGAGTCGTGAGATCTTGTTGCAGCTCTATAAAACTTTGGTTAGACCGCACTTGGAATACTGCGTCCAGTTCTGGTCGCCCTATTATAAGAAAGATGTGGATGCTTTGGAGCGGGTTCAAAGGGGGTTTACCAGGATGCTGCCTGGAATGGAGGGCTTATCTTATGAAGAGAGGTTGACTGAGCTCAGACTTTTTTCATTGGAGAAGAGGGGACCTAATTGAAGTATACAAGATAATGAGAGGCATAGATAGAGACGATAGCCAGAGACTATTTCCCAGGGCAGAAATGACTAACACGAGGGGTCATAGTTTTAAGCTGGTTGGAGGAAAGTATAGAGGGGATGTCAGAGGCGGGTTCTTTACACCGAGTTGAGAGCATGGAATGCGTTGCCAGCAGCAGTTGTGGAGGCAGGGTCATTGGGACATTTAAGAGACTCCTCGACATACATATGATCACAGAAATTTGAGGGTGCATACATGAGGATCAGTGGTCGGCACAACATCGTGGGCTGAAGGGCCTGTTCTGTGCTGTACTGTTCTATGTTCTATCTCTCCATCCCCTCAGCTCCCAGCCTCATACCTGAAGAGGAGGTTATGCCTGAAACGTTGATTCTCCTGCTCCTCTGATTCTGCCTGACCTGTGCTTTTCCAGCACCACACTCTTGACTCTAATCTCCAGCACCTGGAGTCCTCACTTTTGCCTAATAATCCCTAGGGCGCTACCATCAACCATATATGTCTGCCCTGATTTGCCTTACCAAAATGCAACACCTCCCATTTTTCTGAAGTCCGTCTGCCACACCTCGGCTCATTGGCCCATCTGATGAATGTCCATTTTGTGCTTGAGATAACCTTCATTGTCTGCTACACCATCTATTTTGATGTCATTTGCAACTTGCTAGCCTGGCTTTCTGTGTTCACATCCAAATTATTTATACAACTGACGAAAAGCGTTGGACCCAGGACCGATCCTGGAGGATTGATCACAGGCTTCCAGTCTACTACCACCCTCAGTTCCTACTTCAGGCCAGTTTTGTTTACAATTCCTAACCAGTCTTCCATGTGGAACCTTGTTGAGCACTTTGAAGTCCATGTCTACTACTATGCCTTCATCAATCATCTTTGTCACCTTTTCAAAGAAACATTCAATCAAGCTATTGAGGGAGGATTTCCAACAGACAAAACCAAGTTGACTATCCCTGATCAATCCTTGTAAGGTGAAAGAAATTGGGATTTCAAAAGATGCCAGAATTGGAGGAATTCTTTCTCTCCATGCCCTTTGGGGATGTGAGTGACACTGGTAAGACCAGCATCCCAAATTGCTTTTGAACCGAGTAGTTAACTAAACTGTTTCTAGGTTGAGTCAATCACATTGCTATAGATCTGCAGTCATAAGTAAGTCAGACCAGGGAAGGGTAGCAGATCCCCTTCCCTAAAGGCCAATATAGTAATGAACAAGGTATTTATGACCATCGTTGATTTATTCCATAGTTACTACTGATTTAATTAATTGACTTTAAATTCCAAGATTTGGAGGTGCCAGTGTTGGACTGGGGTGGACAAAGTTAAAAATCACACAACACCAGGTTATAGTCCAACAGGTTTAATTGGAAGCACGAGCTTTTGGAGCGTCACTCCTTCATCAGGTGGTTGTGAACTCCACCTGATGAAGGAGCATCGCTCCGAGAGCTAGTGCTTCCAAATCAGCCTGTTGGACTATAACCTGGTGTTGTGATTTTTAACTCCATTGCAGCTCATGGAATTTAAGTTATGTGAACCTATGCCCCTAGGTATTTAGATTAGTAGTGACATTGCCACAATGCCACCACCTCGTCTGGGCAAGTTCTTTGAGTACTGTAAGGTTGGAATAGTTGGAACTCAAGGATGAGAATTTCAACATAAAGGCATTGCTACCCTGAAAACCCTGGTAGAAGAGTAGGCAAGTGATCGATGAGTGGGACTTGCTACAGATTATGGAATGGACTGCTAAGTTTGCCAGTAAGCTGTGTGTGTAAATCATTATAGACTGTTACATGAACCTCAGCGGTGCTGTGGACAGACAGTGTGAGCTGTTTACATATAATTGGATAGACCATACCATAAAATACATTTTGTCAAGCAATAATGAGCTTCACTTCAGTTAGCACAGTATGTCTCTGGAGAAAATACTTTGTTTTGTTTAGAACATAGAACATTACAGCGCAGTACAGGCACTTAGGCCCAAAATGTTGCGCCGACCTGTGGAACCAATCTGAAGCTTATCTATCCTACAGTATTCCACTATCATCCATATGCTTATCCAATAACCATTTAAATATCTGTAAAATTGGCGAGTCAGACAGTGACTCGCAGACAGTGCATTCCATGCCCATATTACTCTGAGTAAAAATACTACCTCTGACATCGGTCCTATATCTATCACCCCTCAATTTAAAGCTATGTCCCTTCACCTCCATCCGAGGAAAAAGGCTCTTTACTGTCCACCCTATCTAACCCTCTGCTTATCTTATATGTCTCAACTAAGTCACCTCTCAACCTTCTCTCTAAAGAAAACAGCCTCAAGTCCCTCAGCCTTTCCTCATAAAACCTTCCCTCCATACCAGGCAACATCCTAGTAAATCTCCTCTGCACCCTTTCCAAAGCTTCCACATCCTTCCTGTAATGCGGTGACCAGAACTATACACAATACTCTAAGTGCAGCCGCACCAGAGTTTTGCATAGCTGCAGCATGTCCTCATGGCTCCGAAACGCAATCCCTCTACCAATAAAAGCTAACAGACTGTATGCCTTCTTAACAACCTTATCAACCTGGGTGGCAGCTTTCAGGAATCAATGTACCTGGACACCGGGATCTCTCTGTTCATCTACACTACCAAGAATCCTACCATTAGTCAAGTACTCTTTATTCCTGTTACTCCTTCCAAAGTGAATTAGATTCATAGAGATGTACAGCATGGAAACAGACCCTTCGGTCTATCCCATCCATGCCGACCCAGTTATCCCAACTCAATCTAGTCCCACCTACCAGCACCCGGCCCATATCCATCCAAACCCTTCCTATTCGTATACCCATCCAAATGCCTTTTAAAGGTTGCAATTGTACCAGACTCCACCACTTCCTCTGGCAGCTCATTACAGCTCTGGCAGTACCACACTGTGTGAAAAAGTTGTCCCTTAGGTCCCTTTTATATCTTTCCCCTCTTGCCCTGCACCTAGTTCTGGACTCCCCCCAAACCAGGGAAAAGACTTTGTCTATTTATCCTATCCATGCCCCTTATAATTTTGTAAACCTCTATAAGGTCACCACTCAGCCTCTGATGCTCCAGGGAAAACAGCCCCAGCCTGTTCAGCCTCTCCCTATAGCTCAAATCCTCCAGCCCTGGCAACATCCTTGTAAGTCTTCTGAACCGTTTCAAGTTTCACAACATTTTTCCGATCGGAAGAAGACCAGAATTGCATGCAATATTCCAGCAGTGGCCTAACCAATGTCCTGTACAGCCGCAACATGACCTCCCAACTCCTGTACTCAGTACTCTGACCGATAAAGGTAAGCATACCAAATGCCGCCTTCACTATCTTATCTACCTGCGATTCCACTTTCAAGGAGCTATGAACCTGCACTCCAAGGTATTTTTGTTCAGCAACACTCCCTAGGACCTTACCATTAAGTGTATAAGTCCTGCTAAGATTTGCTTTCCCAAAATGCAGCACCGCAAATTTATCTGAATTAAACTCCATCTGCCACGACTCAGCCCATTGGCCCATCTGGTCCAGATCCTGTTGTAATCTGAGGTAACCTTCGCTGTCCACTACACCTCCAATTTTGGTGTCATCTGCAAATTTACTAACTATATCTCTATGCTCGCATCCAAATCATTTATATAAATGACAAAAAGTAGAGGACCCAACACCGATCCTTGTGGCACTCCACTGGTCACAGTCTAAAAAACAACCGTCCACCACCACCACCCTCTGTCTTCGACCTTTAAGCCAGTTCTGTATCCTAATGGCTAGGTCTCTTTGTATTCTGAGAGATCTAACCTTGCTGACCACTCTCCCATGGGGAAACTTGTCGAACGCCTTACTGAAGTCCATATAGAGCACATCTACCACTCTGCCCTCATCAATCCTCTGTTACTTCTTCAAAAAACTCAATCACGTTTGTGAGACATGATTTCCCATGCACAAAGCCATGTTGACTACCCCTAATCAGTCCTTGCCTTTCCAAATACATGTACATCCTGTCCCTCAGGATTCCCTTCAACAACTTGCCCACCACTGATGTCAGGCTCACTGGTCTATAGTTCCCTGGCTTGTCCTTACCACCCTTCCTAAACAGTGACACACCACATTAGCCAACATCCAATTTTCCAGCACCTCACCTGTGACTATCGATGATACAAATATCTCAGCAAGAGGCCCAGCAATCACTTCTCTAGCTTCCCACAGGGTTCTCTGATACATCTGATCAGGTCCTGGGGATTTATCCACCTTTATGCGTTTCAAGACATCCAGCACTTCCTCCTCTGTAGATGTCACCATCCATTTCCTGAGGGTGGAAAAGGATATGGAAGATATAGAATGTAAATGCAGATGCAAAATACTAGTTTAGTATCTTTCTCATTTTCTGCAGCTCCACACAAAGGCCGCCTTGCTGATCTTTGAAGGGAGTAAAAACAATGACTGCAGATGCTAGAAACCAGACTCTGGATTAGTGGTGCTAAAAGAGCACAGCAGTTCAGGCAGCATCCAAGGAGTTTTGAAATCGACATTTCGGGCAAAAGCCCTTCAGTAGGAATAAAGGCAGAGAGCCTGAAGCATGAAGAGATAAGCTAGAGGAGGGTGGGGGTGGGGAGAAAGTAGCATAGAGTACAATGGGTGAGTAGGGGAGGGGATGAA
>NC_057725.1:63213023-63242644 GCF_004010195.1 Chiloscyllium plagiosum
GGGAGATATATCCCTGGTGGTGGGGTCTGTTTGGATGTGGCGGAAATGTCGGCGGATGATTTGGTTTATGTGAAGGTTGGTAGGGTGGAAGGTGAGCACCAGGGGCGTTCTGTCCTTGTTACGGTTGGAGGGGTGGGGTCTGAGGGCGGAGATGCGGGATGTGGACGAGTTGCGTTGGAGGGCATCTTTAGCCACGTGGGAAGGGAAATTGCGGTCTCTAAAGAAGGAGGCCATCTGGTGTGTTCTGTGGTGGAACTGGTCCTCCTGGGAGCAGATACGGCAGAGGCGGAGGAATTGGGAATACCAGAATAGCATTTTTGCAAGAGGTCGAGTGGAATGAGGTGTAATCCAGGTAGCTGTGGGAGTCGGTGGGTTTGTAAAAAATGTCAGTGTCAAGTCGGTCGGCATTAATGGAGATGGAGAGGTTCAGGAAGGAGAGGGAGGTGTCAGAGATGGTCCAGGTAAATTTAAGGTCAGGGTGGAATGTGTTGGTGAAGTTGATGAATTGCTCAACCTCCTCGCGGGAGCACGAGGTGGCGCCAATGCAGTCATCAATGTAGCGAAGGAAGAGGTGGGGAGTGGTGCTGGTGTAATTATGGAAGATTGACTGTTCTACGTAGCCAACAAAGAGACAGGCATAGCTGGGGATTGTATGTGTGCCCATGGCTACCACTTTGGTCTGGAGGAAGTAGGAGGATTCGAAGGAGAAATTAAGGGTGAGGACCAGTTCGGCCAAACGAGTGAGAGTGTCAGTTGAAGGGTACTGTTGGGGATGTCTGGAGAGGAAAAAACAGAGGGCTTGGAGGCCCTAGTCATGGCGGATGGAGGTGTAGAGGGATTGGATATCCATGGTGAAGATGAGGCATTGGGGGCTGGGGAAACGGAAGTCTTGGGGGAGGTGGAGGGCTTGGGTGTCGTCTCGAACGTATGTGGGGAGTTCCTGGGCTAGGGGGGATAGGACAGTGTCGAGGTGCCCTATTCTCTCTCGTTATCTTTTTGTCCTTAATGTATTTGGAAAAACTCTTTTGATTCTCCTTAATTCTACTTGCCAAAGCAATCTCATGTCCCCTTTTTGCCCTCCTGATTTCCCTCTTAAGTAAACTCCTACTGCCTTTATGCTCTTCTAAAGATTCACTTGATCTATCCTGTCTATACCTGACATATACTTTCTTCTTTTTCTTAACCAAACCCTCAATTTCTTTAGTCATCCAGCATTCTCTATACCTACCAGCCTTTCCTTTCACCCTGACAGGAATATACTTTCTCTGGATTCTCGTTATCTCATTTCTGAAGGCTTCCCATTTTCCAGCCGTCCCTTTACCTGCGAACATCTGCCCCCAATCAGCTTTTGAAAGTTCTTGCCTAATACTGTCAAAATTGGCCTTTCTCCAATTTAGAACTTCAACTTTTAGATCTGGTCTATCCTTTTCCATCACTATTTTAAAACAAATAGAATTATGGTCGCTGACCCCAAAGTGCTCCCCCACTGACACGTCAGTCACCTGCCCTGCCTTATTTCCCAAGAGTAGGTCACGTTTTGCACCTTCTCTCGTAGCTACATCCACATACTGAATCAGAAAATTTGCTTGTACACACTTAAGAAATTTGTCTCCATCTAAACCCTTAACACTATGGCAGTCCCAGTCGATGTTTGGAAAGTTAAAATCCCCTACTGCAACCACCCTATTATTCTTACAGATAGCTGAGATCTCCTTACAAGTTTGTTTCTCAATTTCCCTCTGACTATTGGGGGGTCTATAATACAAGCCCAATAAGGTTATCATCACTTTCTTTTCTCTCAGTTCCACTCAAATAATTTCCCTGGATGTAATTCCGGGAATATCCTCCCTCAGCACACCTGTAATGCTATCCCTTATCAAAAATGCCACCCCCCCTTACCTCCCTTTCTGTCCTTCCTGTAGCATTTGTATCCTGGAACATTAAGCTGCCAGTCCATGTTTCTGCAATTATTATGATATCCCAGTGCCGTGTTTCCTGTGCCCTGAGTTCATCTGCCTTCCCTGTTAGGTCCCTTGCTTTGAAATAAATGCAGTTTACTGTATTAGTCCTACCTTGTCCCTGCCTGCCCTGACTGTTTGACTCGCTTCTGTTCTCAACTGTTCCAGTCTCAGAATGATCTCATTCCTCACTACCTCCGTGGGCCCCAACCCTTCCCACCTTACTAGTTTAAATCCTCCTGAGCAGCTCGAGCAAATCTCTCTGCAAATATATTCGTCCCCTTCTAATTTAGTTGCAATCCGTCCTCCTTGTACAGATCACTTCTACCCCAAAAGAGATTCCAATGATTCAAAAATGTGAATCCTTCTCCCATACACCAGCTCCTCAGCCATGCATTCATCTGCTCTATCCTCCTATTCCTGCCCTCATTAGCTCAAAGCACTGGGAGTAATCCAGATAGTACTACTCTTGAGGACCTCCTTTTTAAATTCCTGCCTTCAGAATCACAACCTTTTCCCTTCCTATGTTGTTGGTTCCAATGTGTACAATGACCTCTTGCTGGTACCTGTCCCCCCTTGAGAACATTTTGCACTCTTTCTGAGACATCCTTGATCCTGGCACCAGGGAAGCAACACGCCATCTGATTTTTCGCTGCTGGCCACAGAAACGTAATTGATCTCTTGGAACCTGAAGTTACCCCTCATTGCATTAGAGCCAGTCATGCTACATTCCCCTGTGAATCGATCACCCCCGACATTTTCCAAAACAGCATACTTGTTTGAAATGGGGATAGCCACAGAAGACTCCTGCACTAACTGCCTATCTCTCTTACCTTTCCTGGAGTTAACCCATCTATGTGACTGTATCTGAGACTTCCCCCCTTTCTATAACTGCCATCCATCACATACCGCTGCTGTTGCAAATTCCTCATTGCCTCTAACTGTCTCTCCAACTGATCCATTCGATCTGATAGGATTCGCAACCAACAGCATTTATTGTAGATATACTCCTCAGTAACCCATAAACTCTCCTTAAACTCCCACATCTGACAAGAAGCACATATCATTCCACTAAAGGTCACTTTTGCTCTTTCACAGTCTACAGACCCAGAAAATAACATCGTCTGCAAAACACTGCCCCAGGTTAAATGAATAGTTATGGCTAATATTTTAAGTTTAATCAAGAGACATATCTCAAAAAAAACATATAGTCAAGAAAGAACCCACTCTACTCACTGCTGCAGACTTTTTGTAGGCCACACTTAAAACAATTCACTTATCTGTTTCTGTGCTATGACTTCGCCCAAACAGGTCCTCCAAGATCAGTTGTAAATTTCAGTTTGTTAATTTTTCCAGACGTACTCCGATGTCCAGTGATACAGGAGTTCAAACAGTAAAGGCAGTAATTGTGCATGTTCACTGTGGTGTCAGTTTCTTTCTCTCAATAACATTTTGTCAAAAGCCTTTGATATTCCTTGTGAATTGTCCTGATGAGCAGAAGACTAAGTTAGGAGAGTAACATATATACTCTGTGAAGAGGGCTGATTAGCTGGCAAGTAGATTCTGATTGGTAGAGAGGCCGGAAATACTCCAGTTAAAACTTGGTTCACTTTTCCAATCATCCAGGTTGATTCGGATCCTTCAAGACAATGAAGTGAACCAGGGAATAGGTGTCATTTACTTTGCTGAATTGAGACAGAGTAGTGTGTGCATTCTTTGCCTGCAAGGAAAAGGGCCCTGTGTATTAGCATATGTAACTTTCAGTACATGTGGGTGTGCCACAGCTTGAACCCACTATACCTGTTCAATTTCAACAAAGTAAGTGGAAGCCATTCACTGGTTAGTTTTTCAGGGCAGTACCTTGACTAATCAGATTAACCTGCTTGATTCCAAAGTTAAATAAAACTTGGAAGTTAACTATCAGTTGTTATTAACTGGTGCACTCTCTGTTACATGCATGATTGGTTGACAAATTATTTCTAAACCTATTAGCTCTCATGTAGTGTAAACATTCTTTTTCCTTTACTTTGGTATTTCTTACAAATTGCTCTGAAGTGTGCCAGATGAAAAATTGAGCTCTGTACCACCAAATAATTAATACTATAGCGAGTTCAATATTCCACCAGAGAAAATCTCAGACTTCAGTTTAATAAATTTGCTAATATATGAGCCATGAAAGGATGTTACAAAAACGGTAGTACTTCAGTGAAGGGAACCTGTCATACATACCCAGTCTGCCTTGAGCAATGCTGATATAGAGCTGGGCTCTTAAAGGCTTCGACAGAGCTGGAGCAAGTCAAGCTTCTCTTTAAAGAAAATCGCAATGTTAACAGGGCAAAGAGGACTAAAAACTAAATGTGTCCTTGTCAGCATCCCATCTATCTTGAGTTTGCTGCTCTGCAATTACCTGGAGTAGAGGGAAATATTTGGAGAGAACAAAATGTGATTTTCCAAGTAAATGGTTACGGTAAATTTACCACTGTAAACGACATGACCAGCTGTCCCTAGTAGCCATACACACAGATGATGGGGACCACAAATTCGACTGGGCCAACACACTGATCATAAGACAAGCCAAACAGAGGACAGCCAGAGAATTCCTAGAAGCATGGCACTCATCCATGGATTCTATGAGCAAGCAGATCGACCGGGACCCAACATACCGGTTATTACAATGAACAATCGGAAGCAGCAGGAACAGAACTAAATAAATTCCAGAGGACACAGTACAGCAGCACTTCACAGGAGGCTCCAAAACACTAAAGCTGTCACCCAGACAGGGGACAAAACGTCAGCAAATCAACTTTCCAGCTCAGTGAACACACCTACAACCACGACAACTGGCACTGGAGCTACAAATCTTTACACAAACCTTGAATTGTAAACTTACACCAGCCGAAATGTCGGAGTTTATGACAGAAAATGTTATAACGAAACAGCACCAAAAATGTTTTCGGCCCATTTTGCCTATATGGATGCTTTGAAAGTGTTATCCAGTTTTAATCCCACTCCTCTGCTCTTTGTATTTCTTTTTCAGTAAGTAGTGTACTAAGTTACATTACGCAGACACCATCCATCAACGCTATTCACCTTAACACACCGAACAGATTGTAATTCATTTCATGAACATTGATAACTGTTTGAAACCTAATGCAAACTTGGTGGCATTTATTAAATACTTCAGGTGTCCGTGAATTACTCTGGAGATTTTCATTTGATTGAGATTGAATTGCTAAACAAATTCTGAAATGGGTTGCAATACAAAATCATTTTCTTTCCTTTCTGAAAATCTGCCATTTAAGTAAATTGTTATCCGAGTACATTAATTTTCCTCCGGAAAGCTGCAGGGTTTGTCGGGATTGAGCTGTACAGGTGTCCGAGCTGGTAATAGAAAATGCCAGAAATAATCAGCATCAACATTGAGGAAAAAGAAACAAAAATTCACATTTGTGTACAGCTTCTAAATTCAGAAATGTTGTCACAACTCAGCTAGATGGTGAATGAAATACTGGAGCCTAGTCTTTCTTCACCTGCAAACCTTTTACTTGCAGAACAAACATTGGACAATATCCACCTCCAATCAGGATAAAATACTTTTTAAGTCTGTTCCTATGTATGTGTATATTTAGTGTATACAATGTATATAATGAATACACATACGTATTAATTTTAATTTACCATGTTATGGCATGGTAAATTAGATGGATAGATGGCTGAAACCTGACCATCTGACTCCAGTAGTGACCCAAATGAGTCCCTAGTTAAGACTCACTACTTGAATAGGATTAATATCCAATTGGTACCCACTTAACAATGATGAAGGATATGCACCAAACCTTTGCTCAGTCTTCCCTCCTTTACTGCTTAATCCCTGTATTTGCAGTACAATATTGGAAGTGTCTTGCATGTACCAGTACAAGTATGCTTTTCCTGTAATTCTAGAAGTGATGGTGTAGAATTACGAGTGGACTGTTTACCTTCCTTCTAATAGATAGCAAGAACATAAGAATGGAAGTATGTTATTTTGCCTCTTGACTGCTTCAGAAACAGAGTCTTACAGCATGGAAAGGGTCCCCTTGACTGATCATATCTGCACTGGTCATCAAGTACCCAACTACGCCGGTCTCATTTTCCAGTCCTTGCTCCATAACCTTGAATGCTATGGCTCTTCAAGTGGTCATCTAAATACTTTTTAATGTTGTAATAGTTCTTGCCACTACCACCCTTTTCAAGCAGTGAGTTCCAGATGCTTAGCACCCTTTGGGTGATAAAAATCCTAAATCCCCTGTAAACTTCCTGCCTTTTAAGTGTAAGCCCTCTGATTATTCCTCCATCTACTAAGGAGGAATGTTTCTTCTTATTCACCTCATTTAATAGTCTAAGACTTATCTCTGCATTACTTACCACACCAACTTTTGTGTCATTTACAAACTTTCTGATTAAACCTTCTACATTATATTTAGAAAAGCAAGGGACCCAGCACCAAACTATGCAATACGCCACTGGACCCACTTCCAATCACAGAAACAACCTTCAGCCATCGCCTTCTGCCATCAAACCAAGTTTGAATCTAATTTGAGAAGTTGCCCTGGATCCATTGGGCTCTTATTATCTAGATTGATTTCCCACGTGAGAAAGTGAGGACTGCAGATGCTGGAGATCAAAGTGAGACCCTGTTGAAAGCCTTAATGAAGCCTCCATGTAAACTATATCAATTGCACTACCTTCATCCAGTCAACTAATCGCCTTTTTGAAACTCTCCATCAAATCTGTCAAATATGTTGTCCACCTGTCAAAGCTGTACTTGAATATGTTTGATTAATCCTTGTCTGTCCATGTAGAGATTAATTTTGTCACTCAGATGTTTTTTCCAATAGTTTTCCTCCCATTGTCCTATAGTTTCCCAGTTTCTCACTGCTCAATGTAGATTTTTGATTCTTCCAGTCCACTTTGGCCAGATCCTGTCTTGTTTTATTAAAGTCAGCCTTCCCTTCTCCCCCCAAAAAAAGCCATCCATGCCTTTTTCCATGCCACCGTTGAATCTTACTGAGTTACGGTCACTGCAAGCACAGTGTCTGGCTTTGTTTCTTCAATTTAGGTTCAGCACTGCCTCTTGTAGGACTTTCTACACACTGACCTAAAACACTGCACCCCTTGCTATTGAGTCTTCTACCACTGAACCTCCTCTTTCCTTTCTGCTCCCATTTTGTGAAGCTAGCCTCTGAGTGCACTCCTAGAGGAACAATACCTGTCACCATTCTTCACCACAATCTGTCCTTGAGAGAAATTCATTCTGAGGTGCTTCTGACTGTCTGCCTGCCTCCCTATTTTTTTTCTGACTGGTGATCGATCAGCCATTCCCTCCCTCTCTGCGTTTCCTTACACTGCTGGTTGACCATGTCTAAAAATGAGTTATCCACACTTAGTCTCCCCCACACACTAGTAGCCAATGAAAGCTTCAAAGCCTGGTTTTCAACCAACTGAACCAGTGACACTTCCTGCAGATGTAGTAATCCAGACCCTCGGGTATTTAAGATTTGCCACATGCAACCTAGAACTGAGTTCCCCTGACATATCTTGCATTCAAAAACTCTTCACTTAAATGTAAGCCAAGTATAAAACTAATTAAGCTGCTTATAAAAAGCTCGAACCCTTCACTTGCCCTAATAAAGTGGACATTCATTGTATTCGATGCTAATCTGTGACTCGACTCCAATTATCCATCATTTCCCTGTGTCTCTTCACAGTTTCTGTTAACAAAATCCCATCAATCGCAGGTCTAACAATAACAATTGATCAAGCATCAATTGCTGCTTGCCACAGAGCGTTCCAAACATTTACCACCCTTTGATGTGAAGTGTTTCTGATGTTTCAAGTGAATATATAATTAGCTATGTTTTTCGAATGCTAGCTTTTATTTATATTCAGACATGAAAGCGTAGTTCTCAGAAGTTTGATATGACAGGATGTTCCTTGGCACGGTTACCTATTATTTCGTTGCTTTCTTTCCAAGCTTTTGAAAACTCAGTGCTAAAGGTCATGAATGGAGTTGTTGTTCACCAGATGCAATGTGGAAATATCAAGACAAATAGTGAATAACAGCTTTCACAGCAATGTGAGAGTGCAGTACGGGAACAGGGGCAGCTCCAGGAGGGCTTTAACTGAAAGTGAAGACGCACATTGGACCGGCATTTCTTTAAAGCAATGCATCAGCTTTTTGGCCACTTGTTTTTTTTTGGCAGGTACTAAGGACTTGAGGGTTCTGTGTCTGCTGTCAGTTAGCTTCCTCATGTCATTTTCCATATAGCTATCCAGCTCTGAGCTGACATGGCTCGTTAAGAAATCAACCTGTAGCCAACGACTACCTATAGCAAGTCATGGGAGCAGAAGCAATGCAGTTGTTGCCAGGAATGAAGACAGGATTGGAAAAGGTAGTGACAAAACCAACAGAGTGCAGCAGCAGAACTGGAGGAAATGCAAGTTTGGATTTACTGTAAACCTAACAAAACTCTCCCACTCTGTGTTAGGTTACGTTCCTCTGTAAAAACTGACTAGTTCTCATCTACCTCACTCCCACTTCTTCAGTTTATCCTTCTACCAGCTCTCCTACTTCCAACTCTGTGGCTGAGGAGACATTTTGTTATGGTTTATAGATTTAATGCTAATTTCTGCAGCACAGTCCCTTGAATTATTTTTAATTTATATAGAGGAGTGAAGAAGTTTGCAGTGATGAAGTACAAGTCAAATGTTAGCATAGTTTCAAATCAGAGATAGGAGGACAGTTATGGCAGTGTTATAATCTCATTCACTGAGAAAGGACATGATTCCAGATTTAAGTTTCTGATTCTGGTTTCTCATTTTAAATTGCAAACTCTTTCCTAAAAACTGCTTTTCAAAATGTCAAACTTGTATTATTTATGGAAGCTTTTTAAATTCTTCAGTATTTATGGGCCGAATGTTTCTCATTGATAAAGGCCTGGATTGTTTTGCTTTGAAGCTTGAATTGATGCTGAATCATTGTTTCCTGCCACCGTCACTAAGACGAGCCACATCACAATGTTGTGGGGAGAAATGGAGAAAATCCAGGGCAACTGAAAATGGTATTGTCTTTGCCGCTATCAGCTAAATTCCAGCAGGAAATCCCATCACCTATTCTGTGGTTAAATCATCTTGTTTCAAGAGTTACCACCAAAATATGCCTACATCTTCCTGCTGAATTGTGAAAGGCTCACTGTAAGCTACCCTTAAAATCGACACTCAATCTTCCACTGAATAGTATTTTAACTCATTCATGCTGATGAACAGGAGGCATGCATGACTGGCTGTTCATATAGGCCAGTGGCCTGTGTGTTGGGCAGTTGACATAAACAAGGCGTTAGCACTAAAACTTACTGTTCAGTAAAAATTTATGAAGGAGAAAACTGTCAACGGAAAGAGTATTTTTGGGTGCAATTTGTAGGGTATTGAATCTCATTCTATAATAGATACTGTATTATAGATACTTCCAGCTAGACCACATTGGCAGGGATGTAGATCCGCTCCAGGCTAAAATAGATGTGGTGTCTTGGTCTGGATTGTAGTACAGTAATGTGAAATTTTGGTCTGTACTGTACTCTGGCTGTGAACTGTACTGCACTTGCGGGTGTGGTTGCATGCTGGGTCACACTCCGGGTATGGCTCTGCGCTGTACTGCATGATGCTACAGTGTGTAATACAACTTTTGATCTATGTTTGCAGGTCGAAGAAGGAACCAAAGATGTCATTTTGGGATCTTTAATTGCTTTACTCGTGGCAGAAGGTGAGGACTGGAAACAGGTCGAAATTCCTGTTGAAACAACAAGTGTTCCATCACCCGTTCAGAGTGCTTCTGCAGCAATGGAACCAGCAGCACCTCAGGCATACAGCTCCAGCGTAGTACAACCTGTACCTGGCAGAAGAGAGTAAGTATGCAGCAGCTGTGTCTGCTAACTTTGTATATTTTGTGCAGTACATTCACAAAAGTCTATTTAAACCAAAATTAAAAGGCTTTGAACTCAGTAAATTCTTGAAATTCCTTTGCAGAAAAGACTTTCTTTTATGGCACCTTTCACAACGTCAAAACAGTCCAATGCTTTTTTTTTTCTTCCGCTGCCAGTTATGCACTTTTGAAATGTAGTCACTGTTATAACACAAGAAATGTGCCAAATTGTGCACAAGAAGCTCTTACAAATAGCAATTTGATAATGCTGAAAATGTGTTGCTGGAAAAGCGCAGCAGGTCAGGCAGCATCCAGGGAACAGGAGAATCGACGTTTCGGGCATAAGCCCTTCTTCAGGAATGAGGGCTTTCCTCATTCCTGAAGAAGGGCTTATGCCCGAAACGTCGATTCTCCTGTTCCCTGGATGCTGCCTGACCTGCGCTGTTCCAGCAACACATTTTCAGCTCTGATCTCCAGCATCTGCAGACCTCACTTTCTCCAGCAATTTGATAATGACCAGTTAGTCTGTTTCATGATGTTTAGTTGAGTGAGACCTATTGGTGGAAACAGAGGAGTAGTCTGCTGCTGCTCCTCAACAGTAATGAGGACCTTTCTTCACATCTCAATCCAAAGATGATGCTTTGGACTGTGCAACTCTTGTGTATCTCTAGCCCGGAGTATCAGCCTGGATTATCTGGCTTTTCTTTTAATGTTAACAGAACCCGTTTGAGCCCAGCTGCCCGCCAGATCCTGGAAACACACGGGCTTGACCCGAGCAGCACAGCCCCGACTGGACCACGAGGAATTTTCACAAAAGAGTAAGTATAAAACTGTTTGGAATAGATGTGTGTTGTTGAGGTTTGATAATTTGGCTATGTTGCAGATAGACTGCTGGCAAAACTGAACATATGGACATGTACAGTGCTGGTAAATGAAGAGAAATGTTAAAGTGTGACTGCAGTGTAGTTGTAGATATATAAAAGTTTTAAGTAATATCATGCTAAGAAGAGTTTTAATTGCTTGATAAGACTGCCAATGTGTAAAACCAAGAAACTGCTGCTTAGTTTTGAACTGAAATGGTCACTTGTTGGTATTGCTCGTGAGCGAGTTGAGTTACAGATAAGGAAAGCAACTTGCATTGGCAGTTTGTAACTGTGATTGTAAAAGTAGGTAATGTAAAATAAGAAGAAAGGAAAAGACAAAGACTGTCTGTCTGCTGCTGGATTTCAGAGTAAGCAGCAAAGTACCAAGGTCAGGACGTTGAGAACGCAGAAGTTGAGAGAGAGGGCAAACATGAAACCAGAGGCCAAAGCTATTGAGCATGGAGCCAAGGTCTAAATAATTGCAGTTGAAACTTTATTGCTGGAACAGCACAGCGCCTGACCTGCTGTGCTGTTCCAGCAATAAAGTTTCAACTTTGATCTCCAGCATCTGCAGACCTCACTTTCTCCTAAATAATTGCAGAGGTAAGCATAGAGCGTAGCAAGACATCTGAAGGTATACATGTGGTTCTGTGGCCAGACAGATGGCATAACCAAAGAAGCATTGGAAACATAGAAGAGGCTAGAATCAGGAGCTGGAAATGAAGGCAACCAAAAAGACTTGACAAAAGCCCTGTATAAAAGGACCGAGAGCATGAGGTGGCGAGTCTAAAATTGACCCATGAAGCCTGGACATAGATAATGATAACAAATTGACAAAAAATTACTTGTAATAGATGTTAAAATCTTTCCTAGAAGTAAAACATTCAACTGTATGTAGATTGACCAACACTTGGAAACATACTGTATCAAGCCACCAAGTGGTCAGTTCACACTACATACTTACACAGAACTGAGTATATCCATAATTTCTATCTAAAGTTTTTACAGAGTAGTGGCAATGTATTGATGTTTTGATATAATTGTATATGTAGATTGCAAGTAATTCTTAGCTGAAGATATGGAGTTGATATTTGGGAAATTGTGAAAATGTGTCATACGTAATTTTATCCCTGCTTTGATTTTATTTTTAATTTGTCCATGAAAAATTTGTAATATACTGGGCACAGCCTAAATATATTATCTTTTATTTCACAAAGAGTAGCAAATTAATGAGTGCACAGTTTTCTAATGTGCAGTTGGGACTTAGACAACTTAGATATTGGCTGATTTGAAAATTGTCTGTCAGTCCTCTTTACTGGTAGAGGCAAAGCTCTCTGTTAATCCCTGTAAGTAAATTTGTCACTGTCGACACCAAGAGACTTTTTTTCCAATCCTTTTTAGTAGCGCACACATCACTTCACTTCAGGATAATGTAAATCTCAGATTCGAATTCCATAATTCAAATCACTTCATTATAGTCAGTGGTTGCCTCCTTGCAAAGATGTCACTATCATTTTTGTTTAAACTCTGTTCAGATGGAGGCTAACTAGCTTTTATAAGACCCACCTTACCTGCAACTTGTCCCAATGTCTCTTTAATCTGATGCCTACCCTCCTACACTGGCTTTCTATTCACATGCTCAATTCTTCCCATGGGACTAGGAGTAATCCTCAGACTACTGTTTTAGATTCTTGTACCGAGCTCCCTGTGATTTGCTTACAGTACCTCACCTCCATTCCTACATATGTAATTGGCACCAAAGTGACCCATAACCTCTCATTGATCACATTTTCCCCAGAAGAATGACTTGCAACCACTCCCTGGCAATATGCAAGCAACATACTGTCACGTTAATGGCCACAGAAGTACCTGTCTGAACTCCTATGGCATCCTATATGACGAAAGCTCTGGCACTAAACCCCTACACCCAGGCCCTGGACTGGACAGCCATTCTTTTTCTGTCTGTATACTTCTAATCTGTGATGTGACCACCTCCCTAAATGTGCTATCCTTTGCCTCGTTGACTCACATCAGTGAGACAAGCAACTGCTTGAGTTCTGAAACCCAGAGTTCAACCTTGTGCAGCCAGTGATAGTTCACACATACTGCAAGATTTGGCCAAGCTGACCTGCCATTCTACAGGTTTAAAAATTATTGCTTAAGAGTAGTAGAAAGTACTCACCAGTACTCACCAATTAGCTGCACTCCCTCGTACCAAACAAAAGCCAACCTCAGGAGGTAGTACCCTGTACAGACTACCCTCAATGCCTCTCTAACAGCTCCCATCTTATGCTGCTTTCAATGTGCAAACACGTCTGTGGCATTTATTTGTAATTTAGATTCAAGGCTCAGGTGTTAGTAAGCACTGAAGCAAGTTCTGATTCATTCTGGAAATGACAGTACTCACAGGTCTGCATGTGGTGTTAAAAGGGAGGCAGGATTCAAGGCCAACGACCATAAACAAATCTGATTTTTTTATTTTCTTTTTAAGAACTGTTGAAGTAGCAGTTGGAACAATATTTTAGGGTAAATCACCATTGGCCCTTGGATTATGCCTAATTGTTTGGAAATTAATATAGAATTTTTATAGAAAATTTAGTTTTTTGTGGGGAAAAAAAGTTCTTGCTATCTTAGCTGACATTTGAAATGCAAGCCATCTGTGTGTTTTGCCTTGTACATTTATAACCAATTGCTGACTTGAATCAGCATACGTTGATGCTAATTTGTCAGTCACGTTGAAAAGCAATGAAGGTTCATGAATTTCTCATTAGTCAGTTTTTGTCTGTGCCCTTACTGAAATTTGGTGTGTTAGTTTATTTCTCTTTTACCTTACATCAAAGAAGAAACTAGGAATCTCACCACAATAATGTAGAGGCAATGAGCACATGTCACGTCTGACCTCAAAAGGTCCTGGTACCAATATCAACTTTCAAAATGGAAATCCTCTGCAGTATGAGAGGAGTGTGTGTTATTGGCTGCATGATGGTTTAGAACAATGGACAAGAATTACTCAAGAAATAAACATTTTGTTGAAGTTCTTCATCTTTTACTCATCAGGACAATTCACAAGAAATACCAAACTAAAGGACAAGCTGCATTTATAATGTATGAGAGGGGAGTGCTAATTGGTTGGCAGGTAGACTTTGATTGGTAGAGACATTACCATAGAGAATGCAGAAATCATGATGACTCTCATACAACAAATGTGGTAGTGGTAGTTTAGCGCACCAACCTGTACTCCACTGAAGCCAGGTGCCAACTGTCAGACTTGACCCTCAACCATGACCTCCCCTCCCATCACCACCTATCGTCTCCCAGACCATCCACAACCTCATCACCGCAGGGATCTCCCATCCACAGCCTCCAAACTCATAGTCCCGGAACTCTGCACCGCCTGGTTCTACCTCTTACCCAAAATTCACAAATCTGATTGCCCGGGTCAACCTATTGTCTCAGCCTGCTCCTACCCCACCAAACTTATCTCCTCATACCTTGACACCATCCTGTCCCCCCTGGTGCAGGAACTTCCACAAACATTCAGGACACCACCCAAACCCTACACCTCCTCCATGACTTTTAGTTCCCTGGCCCCCCCAGTGCCTCATCTTCACCATGGACATCCAGTCCCTGTTAATGTCCACCCGCCATGACGAGGGTCTCCAAACCCTCTTTTTTTTTTTCCTCTTCCACCAACCCAACCAGTACCCTTCCACTGACACACTTATTCAATTAGCTGAACTGGTCCTCACCCTCAATAATTTCTCATACGAATTCTCCCACTTCCTTCAGACCAAAGGGGTAGCCATGGACACCCATAAGGGCCCCAGCTATGCCTGCTTCTTCATTGGGTATGTGGAATAGTCTAACTTCAGTGATACTGGCACTATTCCCCACCTTGTCTTCCACTACATTGATGAATGTGTATTGGCGCCGCCTTGTGCTCTCACGAGGAGGTTGAACAGTTCACCAACTTCACGAACACCTTCCACCCTGACCTTAAGTTCAGCAGGACCATCTTGGACACCTCCCTCCCCTTCCTGGACCTCCATTTCCGATGACCGACTCAACATCTACTTCAAACCCACTAACTCCCACAGCTACCTGGACTACACCTCCTCCCACCGGCCCCCTGTAGAAATATTATCCCTTACTCCCAATTCCTCTGCCTCCACTGCATCTACTCCCAGGAGCATCAGTTCCACTCCAGAACATCCCAGATGGCCTCCTACTTCAAGGACGACGATTTCCCCTCCCATTTGGTCAACAGTGCCCTCCAGTGTATCGCCTTCACTTCCTGTACCTCCGCCTTTGAACTCCACCCTCCAAACTGAACAAGGACAGAACCCCCCAGTCCTCACCTTCCACCCCACCAATCTCTGGATATAATGCATCATCCTCCGCCATTACCACAACCCACAGTCAGACTCCACCACCAGAAATATATACACACAGAGATGAACACAGACACACAGATACAGGGACGAACACAGACGCACAGATACACATAGAGACACGCAGATACACAGAGAGACGAAATTAATGACACACACACACACACCACCTCAAGAGGTGTAAAACCTACACCCACATCTCTCTCTTCATCTCCATCAAAGGTCTGAAAGGATCATTCCGTTTCTGGCAGAGATTTTCCTGCGCATCCAAAACACCTCTTCTACTGTGTCTGTTGCTCTCAATGTGGTCTCCTCTACATTGGGGAGACAGGACTCCAACTTGTAGAACGTTACAGAGAATATCTCTGAGACACGTGTATCAAACAACTCCACCGCGCTGTGACTGACCACTTTAACTCCCCATCCCACTCTGCCAAGAGCATACAAGTCCTGGACTGCCTCCACTGCTAAATCCTAGCCACCCGATGCCTAGAGGAGGACAGCCTCAGCTTCAACCTAGAGACCCTCCAACCACAGGCACCAATGTCGATGTCATTTTTTATGCTCATCTTCTTCATCCTCATCCCACACCACCCCCCCACCTTATCCCAGATCCAGTCCTCCAGCTCGACACCGCCCTCTTCGCCCTCTTGAACTTCTCCCACTTGTCCATCATCCTTCCCATTGATCCACTCCACTGTCTGCTTCAACCAATCACCGTCACCCCCACCTGCATCCACCTATTGCCTTCCTAGCTACATTCCCCAGCTCCATCCCCCTCCTATGTATCTCTAGCCCCCTTGGGCACCCCCCCCTCCAACATTCCTGATGAAGGGCTTATGCCTGAAACGTCAACTCACCTGCTCCTTGGATGCTCCCTCACCTGCTATACTTTTCCAGTGCCACACTTTTTGACTCTGATCTCCAGCATCTGCTGTCCTCGCTTTCAACAAATGTCTATTGTCTACAAGTTGAAAATATGCAAGCGGTACAACATTAGGTTTCACTGCATTGAAGGTGTTGCACCCAACAAATATGTTTGCAAGAGCTGGCCTACAGGGATCCCATGGCAACAACACCTAAAGTGAGTTGCTTAGTTCACAAGTTCAATAAAATCCTTGAATTTCCTAATGTCTTAATGGGCTCCATCCTGCACTCGTATTCACATTTAAAATGAAAGAGTTAAATGTGCTCCCTTTCCTTGATGTCCCATTAGAGGAATCAGTTAGGGGGTTCCCTGTTGCTATCTGCTACAAATACACTTTCACTATATTCGTGTTGGGATTCCTAAAGTTTCAAGTACTATGTGATTGACCTTGTTGGCAACCTTGTAAATAGGGCCCAAACCATTTGTTCTATGTGTAAGCTTGATGCTGAAATAGGGCAAATGAAGCCATCCTACGTGATAGTGATCAGGTCATTTCTTTCTACATATCACACAATCACATGAAGGGGCCATTACATTTGCTCCTGAAAAGTACCTAGTGTATCTCAGATAACGTCAGAAGGGTAAGTAACCTGAAAAGGTTAAGCAGGTGTTGCTGGATTTTTTACACAGCTACTATCTTACACCAACACGAGTGATGTCACCACTAGTGGGCGGCACGGTGGCACAGTGGTTAGCACTGTTGCCTCACAGCGCCAGAGACCCGGGTTCAATTCCCGCCTCAGGCGACTAACTGTGTGGAGTTTGCACGTTCTCCCCGTGTCTGTGTGGGTTTCCTCCGGGTGCTACGGTTTCCTCCCACGGTCCAAAGATGTGCAGGTCAGGTGAATTGGCCATGCTAAATTGCCCGTAGTGTTAGGTTAGGGGTATGGGTGGGTTGCACTTCGGGGCGGTGTAGACTTGTTGGGCCGAAGGGCCTGTTTCCACACTGTAAGTAATCTAATCTAATCTAATCTAATGTAATGCTGCTGTTAAGTCAAAGTTCACATGTCTGGTAATGTAATCTAATCTAATCTAATGTAATGCTGCTGTTAAGTCAAAGTTCACATGTCTGGTAATGTGATTGTCAGATTTCAGTGCTGGTATGTTGACTGTATTTCCAATAGATTGGCAGAAATCGAGCACAATGCCTAGTTGTTGACCGTACCCAATCAGTCTGAAAACTCACAACATAGCATCTAACTCTGTAATTCTACAACTGAATAGCATTAATTAAATAATCCTGAGTGTGCAAAGGGTTACTCTGATACCCAATTCAGAATTGTCAGTTGGGCTAATAGTACAGCAAACTGGTGTGTACTGGAAAAGTACATACATTAATGCACAAGGGTCTGTTCTTTGCAGACAGAACGTGTACACACTGTACCTGTTTGAACTCATGATGTGGAGGTGCCAGTGTTGGACGAGGGTGGACAAAGTTAAAAATCACACAACACCAGGTTAGAGTCCAACAGGTTTATTTGGAAGCACTAGCTTTTGGAGCGCTGCTCCTTCAGGTGGTTGTGGAGAATAAGACCATAAGACACAGAATTTATAGCAAAAGGTTACAGTGTCATGCAACTGAAATGATATATTGTACAAAACTAGATTGTTAAGTCTTTTGCTTTTTAGAATGAGTTGCATTCTAAACTCTTTGCATTCTAAACTCTTTAATATGTAAATCCCAGAACTACTTTTAAGTCACCTTCTCGAGATAACTTAAGGTTTTACATCAAAAGGTGAAATCTCAGCTCAGTCAATACGGTAAAGGTATGAGGTTAGAGTCTGTCTGTATCCTAATCTTCTGTTATAGAGATGTACAACATGGAAACAGACCCTTCGGTCCAACCCATCCATGCCGACCAGATATCCCAACCCAATCTAGTCCCACCTGCCAGTACCCGGCCCATATCCCTCCAAACCCTTCCTCTTCATATACCCATCCAAATGCCTCTTAAATGTTGCAATTGTACCAGCCTCCTCCACTTCCTCTGGCAGCTCATTCCATACATGTACCACCCTCTGTGTGGAAAAAGTTGCCCCTTAGGTTTCTCCTGTACAGCTGCAACATGACCTCCAAACTCTTGTACTCAATACTCTGACCAATAAAAGAAAGCATACCAATTGCCTTCTACACTATCCTATCTACCTGCAACTCCACTTTCAAGAAGTATGAACCTGCACTCCAAGGTCGCTTTGTTCAGCAACACTCCCTCGGACCCAACCATTAAGTGTATAAGTCCTGCTAAGATTTGCTTTCCCAAAATGCAGCACCTCGCATTTATCTAAATTAAACTCCATCTGCCACTTCTCAGCCCTCTGGCTCATCTGGTCCAGTTCCTGTTGTAATCTGAGGTAACCCTCTTCACTGTCCACTACACCGAAGATAGTCAGATTGATTCGGTTTCCAAAGTAGTATTCACAAAATATTACATGGAATGACTGCCTGCAGATTTGAGCATTTTTTGAGTAAAATATAATTTATCTACAAATATAATTTTGCAAATTCAAATTCACCCCATAGACCTGTGTGTGAGCATGCATGCGAGAGAGAGATCGTGAATGTGTGCGTGAGTGCATGTGAGTGTGTGCGTGTTTGCATGTGTGAAAGCTTGGTTTGTAGGTGTGATGGAGTATAAGCCTGCGAGAATATGTGTGTGCGAGAATATATATATGTGTGTGTGTGTGTGTGTGAGAGAGGGCGCGAGAGTGAATGGTGTAGTGGGATCACCTGTAGTGTCACCTGAACCCAAGGTCTTGGTTGAGGACATCCCCATGGGTACCAGACTTGGCTAAGCTCTTCAACCATGTCCTGAACTGCGAATCCTCTTGCAAGGATGCCTGCCTTGAAGAAGTTTTCCTCCTCTCTCTACAAGAATCTCAGGGAGTCTCTCTCTCACTGCAACTCCCAGGTCATTTCCTCAGCCCTGAAGCTCTTCAACCATGTCCTGAACTGCGAATCCACTTTGCGTTGTTGTCTATCCTGAAGTCCACTTTGGAGGATGGTCATCCGAAGCCAAATGTCCCTGACCACAGAAGTGTTCCCAACTGAGAGGGAACACCCCTGCTTGGTGATTGTTGCGCAGTGTCCATTCATCTGTAGTCGTAGCATCTACTTGATCTCGCCAATGTATCATGCCTCTTGGCATCCTTACATGCAACATATGAGATAGACAACATTGGCGAAGACACATGAGTACCTGCCGCATACACAGTGGGTGGTGTCCCCATGGGTAACGGTGGCATCCGTGTCAACCCTCTGGCGCATCTTGCAGTGGTTGCCCTGACAGGGTTGTATGGTGTTATGGTCGGTGTTGTCCTGAAGGCTGGGCAGTTTGCTGCGAACAATTGTTTGTTTAATGTTTGGCGGTTGTTTAAAGGCGAGAAGTGGAGGCATAGGGAAGGTCTTGGCGAGATGCTCATCGATAATGTGTTGCAGGCGACGCAGAACATGTCATAGTTTTTCATGGTCTTATGCTCCACAGCTACCTGATGAAGGAGCAGCACTCCGAAAGCTAGTGCTTCCAAATAAACCTGTTGGACTATCACCTGGTGTTGTGTGATTTTTAACTGTTTGTTTGAACTCAATAGAGTAAGTGATCACTATTTTCTGGCTCTCTTGTAATCCTTTGACTAATCGGAGTCAACCAAGATGGTTTAAAGTTTAAACAAAGATGGAAGTTAATTGTCAGGATTCATTAACTCTCTTACATTCTCCGTGGCAACACCTCTACAAATTGAAGTCCACTTGCCAACCAATCAATCTCTTCTCATGTAGCATAAATGTTTTCCATTTTACTTGTTATTTGTTGTGAGCTATCCTGATGAAAAGTTCCAATGAAATGTCTTTTACTCAGCAATGCTCAAATTCTAGGTGAAAGTGAGGACTGCAGATGCTGGAGATTAGAGTCGAGAGTATAGTGCTGGAAAAGCACAGCAGGTCAGGCAGCATCCGAGGAACAGGAAAATCGACTTGCCAGTTAACTTCATTAAAATACAGCACTCCATATTTATTTCTACTATGAACTTTTAAGAGGGATCGGAAGTGCTTCATTTCGCAATCTGTTCATAAACCTATAGTGTTTCATTTGCTAGCTGACAACAGAGATAGGTAGGAGCCTCCAAGCTTCTTCTGCCTCGCTCCATTTAGCACTACTCAGCAATGACCATTTGTACAGCACTTCCTGGTTAGCTTGAAAATGATGTTATGGACATCACATAGCCCCAGCAGTGGGCATAGAGGTTTTGCACATCTTTAGCCTACACCTGTTGGATGAACTGCAGACAGGAAATCCATTTTGAGTCATCAGGTCACATATAAGATGTAGCCTGTATTCAACCTGCTGTTTATGGGCAGCCACATCTGTAAGGAGCCTAAAATTAATATGGGTTCCACTTAAAGCTAGCCTGATCGGAACAAAACTGAACTCCATCTCTTAGGTGCGTTGTGGCTGGAGCAGGTGTGGGGAGTCCTGTGGGAGTTTAATCTGACCTCTTGGACACAGATGAAAACATGAAAATAAATTCACCAAGGAAAGCCACGATCTCTGTTACCTGTTTTTCTCTTTCTCTTCATTTGTACTCTTGCTCGTCAATGTGTGTGATAGTCGGTGTGCTGCCGTTCGTAATGACAACTGCAGAACGCATGCTGATTCACAGCCTGTTCTATATACGTGCATTGGGCATTCTCTACACGTGCATTACCAGCTGCACCAAGATAGCATTGAGTACATAATATGTCTACCACAAATGCCATTTACAAACTCTAAGGACATTCCTTGCGTGCATGTAGCACTTAAAAACACTCTCAGCACCTTGCTGAGGCAAACTTTCCACCAAATCTGTATGGAAGTTTGAACAACAACAGGTGTAAACTTTCAGCAGTTGATGAATGTTATCCAAACTGTGTGTTATAGCCAAAGTGTATATAGGCAATTTTAATGCATGCAGCATTCTGTAATGAGGCAATGTATAGTTTGATGGTTGTAGCACACTCCTATTAGAGAGGAACAGAAGTACTGTAATCGGAAATGAGCTAGAAATATGAAGGGAATTGTTCAATGTCTGGCAAAGAAAGATGTTACCTTTTGGGTGCATCTTTTTCTCAAAATTCCTATTATATAATTGCCTACCCTAATGTTTAGATTACTAAAGCCCAATTTAGTGTAAAAGTATCCTCCTACATAATGATTTTCCCTATGAAGAATTCATTGCTAATCTGTCCCTGCAATATGCCCTCTGGACATTAATCATCATAAATTAAGACAAAGAAAACATATACATATCACTGCTCGATGTTGAAAATGTTGCTATGATAAATTATTTAGATCTATATCGAAGGGCCAATTTATTTGAAATACTCTGGAGAGAGACAGAAATGTAAGTTCCAGTATGATGGGTTGTGTAATTTAAGGAATCTAATTTGTTACAGATGACAGAATTTGGAGGACTGTAATTAAAGTTTTGTTGAGTAATGTAGTTTGCTGCATCGCAAGTGAAGTCCCTTGTGGATTAGGATGGTGAATAATTCTCCAATCCCATAGTTTTCTGCATTTTGTTTGTTGAAGCACTTAAATAATGACCTATATTTGTTATTTCCATCCCACAATGCTTGTTCCACCATGTCCACTGTGAGGATGTTTAGCACCTAATGAGAGGCTTTTCCATCATCATTTGGCTTATGAAGACTGATTTCTGCATTAATCATTTATTCCAGCTATCTTTCTCCAATCAAAATGCTAATATAGTTACTATATATATTAGAGTCCTGAAATACTGCTGTTAGCTTGAGGTTTATACATGCCTTCAGTCTTGGTCAGACTAAATCAGCACATATGGACTTTTTTTTACTCACATTTGAACAGTAGATGGCAAGATCGTGCTATCCTCAGAGTTCCTCTCTCCCTGTTCACAAAACCTAACTTTCTCAATGACTTTATCAAAAATGCTGGCTATGAAAAATTGCTCTTTTTGAATCAACCATTTTTCTGCAGTTAAATATGTTAGAAAATCAACTGTTTCATAAACCATTTTTTTTGTTTCTCATCAAAGCAGTAGACAGACTGCCACTTTCCTTATGGTCTGTGGGTTTAGTTAGATCCATTGATACTTCAGTGTTGGCAGGAAGGAAAAAAAAACACATTTCCTCACTAATTCCATAGAAAAATTCATCATTACATGGGAATGATCTTGAGGTTACACTCCTCTCAGGACTGAAGTTGAATATGAAGCTGTGTAACCTTTATTAAGTTAATTGTTTCCCTAAACTCATTTAAAACATTGCCATTCTGTTTAAAGAAGCATAGGAACAAGAGTAACCATTTAACCCCACAAGACTATTGGGTTGTTTAATATTTTGTGTAAACTCACTTCAATATTTAACCCTTGGAGTCACAGTATAATTCTGATAAATTCTGGTAAATTACCTCACAGCCGAGTACATCCTTACTGAAGTATCATGCCCAGATCAGCTCTTAGTATTCCGGGCGTTATCTAATGCATAGCTAAACCATGACTTCTACTGACTTGTTTTCTAGTCCTGAAAGTGCAAAGGTCAATTGACATAAATGAGTCTTTGATTATTTTCTTTTCTTGTTCATAGCATTTTACTGATTGATCCACCCCACCCTGTCAGTCTGGACCTCCACTATTAATAGCTTTTCACAATTTTGAAAGTATTGTTTTTGGATCCAAAGTGAATGATCTCCTATTTACATTCACTTCAATTATTTGCAACATTTTGTTTTGTCATTCACTTCATCTGTCAATATCCTTTCGTACTTTTGTTTCTATTTCGATTGCTTACGATATGGCATCAGTAAATATACATATCTGACTTTTTATTTCATTAAGTTGTTAGTGAAAACGGTGTATAGTTACACTACAGTTATAGTTAACAGCCATTGCAAAGCACCACTGGTTACGTGCATTAAGGAAATAGATAGTTATTCCTATCCACTGAACGATTTTCACTTCTGTGTATATTCCGAATACTCCCAGTTAGCGAGGAACTTCCGAGCGAGGATGTAGTGAGTAGTGGAATGAGAGGATTGGCAGCTGTTGTCACCCTTTCACATCTTTTCTGAATAGACACTCTGAGATTTTTTGAAGAGCTGAGATATTTCGTGTTAGAGGCTGCAATGATAGGGTGACGATACACAGTAAACTTGGGGTAAGCCTTGGGGATAGAGGTGGAGAAAGTGGTGTTGTAAGCATAGCTTTTGCTTAGCAAGTTCCAATTTGACACACTATACTGCTCAATAACTGAACCTGGTTTCAACCAGCACAACCCCCCTCCCATAGAACACATAAGAATTCTTAAGGTTTTAAACTTTTCGGCTTGCTTTCTAATTTACATTTGAAGAATAATTCTCTTGAACTTTATTGGTTATGCAAATACTTTAATTGTATCTGAATGTTTTGATCACTGGCCAACTATAAATTATCACTCGTTAATCTATAAGTAACATTAATTCTGCTTGGTAATAATTTTAATAGCACCAGTGCCCTGAAGTATACTGGCATCCTATTTTTGATTGGAGAACTTCCAGTGTCAAAAAAACAGACCAAATCTAGATGGGTAGCCCTGAAACATGTGACAGGGTAGAACTATGAAGTTATTGGGTAACTGCCTCATGGATTATGTCTGGTGTCCATTGTTCTTAATGTGGTGATGAAGAAGGGTGTGCATACAACTGTTCCCTGTCATGCATTACAGTGCAAAGATTGAAGGGATGCATGAACACTGATTAAGGACTTGTCATTTCTCTTTGGTTACTTGTGGAGGATACCCTGCTGGTGCCTTATTTGGTGTCTTGTTTGAATTCTTCTTTTACAAACAAAAATATTCTTTTTTTTGAGAGAGGTAGCTTTACATACATCTCCTTACCTGGGATATACAACCCAGAAACAGGCTACACATCTCAACTAATCCATGCTGCTGTTCATGCTCCTTTTGAGTCTTCATCCATCCCCCCTCATCTAAATCTATTCCCTTCTCCCAAATACTGTGTACATTTCCTGTAAATGTATCTATGGATTAGATTTGACATGCAAATTGAATGTTCTGTCATCAAGGAGCATTCAGAGTGGATTGATCTCCACAGACCTTTTAGAGAGCATGTTTTGAAAATTAAAGCAAACATGACAATCCTAGGATAAAACCTCATGTCAAGCTTTTCGTGCAGCAGTGCAATGCTGTCACATTTTAATATACTGCCTAATCTGTGCTCTCTTCTAGTTCAAAATTGAAGGTCATTCACTGTTATTGAGTTATAATCAAGAGCAGAACACTGATTGTTATTGCTTCCCCTTTCTAGCTCATGGATGGAATTGTTCGTGTACAGCTCCCCCCCCCCCCCCCCCCCCCCCTCATGTTTGACACACTGCCAATATAATTATCCATTAAGCTGTTCGAACCGCGCCTCATTTTACATTGACTATAAATTGAGGAGCTTTGAAATGGAATAGTTCATTAGTAATTGACAAAAAGTAATAGTCCTTCCTCATCAGCATATCTTGCTGTTTCTCTTTTCCTTCTAGTTTTGAGGTTTTTTAAGCCACAGTTACTTTTAATTTCCTCCACTGTATCAGATTCTAACATAAACCACTTTCTTACATAAGAGAAGTGCACAACTTTCTCTTTTGTCCAATTCTGAATCCTCCGCACCCTATACTCTTTCATTTCTCAGTGTTATCAATGCAATCCTCCTAATTGACCTTGCTGAATCCATCCTCATCCAAACAGATTTTTATGCCTGACACATTTTAAAATTTCTGACAGTGCTGTCATAATGGGGCCATGGTATAATATATTTTTATAAATCTTTGATACTAAACTTAAGAGGTGCAACATTTTTACTTATACAAAAGCGTAACCTGTGTCTCCCCTTTCAACACCATTTTGAAAGTTACTATCTAATCTGCCTCCTTTACTCTGTTCAGGGATGCATTCCACATCACAAGTTACTCACAGAAAAATTCCCTACTTCTCATGAGTACTGACAGTTCTCCCATAGCAAACAGCTTCCCCATAACTATCCTGTCAAAACACTTCAAGCTCTAGTATTCTGAATTACTTCAAGTAAATATATAATCTCGCAGATGTGTAACATTACTAGGGAAACATATTGAATGATTCTGAATATTAAATTACAGGATATTTGGGTACTATTTTTACATGATTAAAAGAGAAGATCATTTTACAAAAAGCTCTAATAGGAAGCCCAGGTCTAGTTGTTTGAAAGTCAGTATGCACATCAATTTTTTTATGAGAGTAGGTGAAAACTGAGGCAGAGTTCAACTGGTAGCGCAAATGTGACATTGGTCAGAACTCATCAGCTAGTGTTACCAGAGAGCCTGCTGGACTCCTAATATTTCTTGACTTAAAGTGGGATTGTTGATGTTTCAGTTGCTGTAATATCTGCATCGTAATTGCAGAGTGGACTCGATGGGCTGAATGGCCTTCCTTCCACTCCTATGTCTTATGGTAATCCTAACCGACCACCTGACAGTAGGTTCATAGTCTTCGTATAGAATCCAGAAAACTTAATCTTGTTTAGGAATGGTCTTTCTAACATAAAGACTAAATATACCCTCACTGACTTTGATTATTAGTTGCAGTATTGAAACTGCACTGGTGCAGGGGTATCTTTCAGTTATCAAAAGTGTGTTAACTTCAAAACACTTTCAGCCATCTGTTGTATATGTCCTTCTGCATTGAATGCCATATGGGATGCTCTCAGATGTCATTTTATCACACTTGGTTATTTATAAACCTGCTCACAAAAATTGTGTTTAATTTGCATTTGAAATGTCCAGGAAAATTTAAGTCTGGTTTTCCAGACAAAGAGTTTGCCCAATGCTACGATAAATGACCAAATCAGAGACCAGGGCACCATTTAAAAACCTATCTGCCTATCCTTGCTCATGAGAAATTGGAGCAGGTACAGGTGCCACACTTAAGAATATAAAGACATTGGAGAGAGAGTGCAGAAGATTTTTATAAGAGTGTTTCTAGGAAGTTGTAAAGGTAAATTGGAGAGGTTGAGACTGTTGTCCAGGAGAAGAGAAGGCTGAGAGGAAGTTTGATTGAAGTATTCAAAATCATAAATGGTTTCAATAGAGTAATAGGGAGAAATAGCCTTATGAAAGGGTCCAGGAGATGGTACAGATTTAAAGTAATTAGTAAAAAAAAAACACAAAGGTAACATGAAGAAACACATTTGCACAGTGAATAGTTTGGTTAAGGCCAAGGATGCAGTGCCAGGCAGGTTCAATTGGGGCATTCAAAAGGGAATTAGATATTTAGTTGAATAGAATGAATGTGCAGGGTGATGCATACATGATGGAGCAAATGATCTCCAGCTGCACTTTTAAAGATTCTGTGATTGTTGGACCTGCCATGTAAGTTAATGAGATCATGGCTTTTATGATTATGGACTTGACTCCACTTCCTTTCCTGCTTCCTCCCACCACCCAAGAACCTTTGGACCCCCCTCAGATCAAAAATCTTGTCCAGTTCACTCTTGGAATGTGTTTGACGACCCAGCCTCCACCGCTCTCTGTGGAAGAGAATTTAAAGAGGAATGATTCTCTGGAAAAAAAAAAATTCCTTCTCTTCTCTGTCTTAAATAAGAGACTACTTGTTTTAGTTCTAGGTTCCGCACAATGCAAAACATGCTTTCAGCATCTACCTGGCCAAGCCCACCCAGGATCTCACCTGTTTTGTACACATGAAGAAAACATGTAGAATTGAAGCAGGATTATACCATTCGTTCATTGAACTATTCAACTATTCAATATGATCATGGATGATTCCTTATCTCCATGCCATACTCCTACTCTCTCTTACTCCTTGATAACTTTAATCTCTAGAAATAGACACATTTCTTTCTTAAATACATTCGATGACTTTACTACAGAAGGCTGAGAATTCCCCAGGCTCTCAACTGTCGTAGTGAAGAAATTCTCCTCCTCCAAAGTGGCCTACCACATCTCTGGAGACAGTGACCCATGGTTCTGGACTTCCAGAGAGGAGAAACGTCAGTCTGCCAAGTCCTGTCAGAATTGTGTAAGTTTCAATGAGATTCCCTCTTATTCTTCTAACCTCCTGTGTATGCAGGCCCAGTCAGCCAACCGCTTGCTGCTCATTTGACTCATCTGCCAACCCATCCCAGGAATCAGTCTGGTGAACCTTTGCTGCCCTTCCACTATGGGTAGGCATATCATTGATTAGGTAAGGAGACCAAAACTGCACATAATATTTCAGGTGTTCCTTACAGTTATGGACAATGCTGAAAAATGTGTTGCTGGAAAAGCGCAGCAGGTCAGGCAGCATCAAAGGAGCAGGAGAATCGACGTTTCGGGCATAAGCCCTTCAGTTGCAGTAATACCTCCTTGCTCCTGACTCAAAATATTTTGAAATAAGGCCCAACATGTAATTTTGTCTTCCGAACAACTTGCTGCACCTGCAATTACAATCCCACCGTCATTTTATGTCAATAGCAAAGTTCTCAATCCATGCCATACGTTACCTCCAATCCCACGTCCTTTGACTCTGCGTATGTTGGATATTCAATCCCCAGCCTTGGTCATTCCAGGAACAGTTTTTATAACTGTAATCATATTGCCGCCATTTGCAAATGTTTGCTCTGTTACTTCATAAACCTGTTTGTGAATACTTCATATTTTCAGATAAGTACCTTTAAATATCATTTTGACATTTTTTGCTTTCTTGTGTACTGTGGCTCTATTTGCTGCTAACCCTTGATTCTGCTATCTTCTGCTTTTGCTTTCTACTTTGCTATTTTTCATTTCTGCCTGTTGCTTTTGTCTTGTCTGCCTGTTCAAGTTTGTATTGCCCTGTTGAATCATTTAAACCTTACCCCACACTACTGGCAAATGCCCCTGCGAGGATGTTGGTCCTGGTCCTATTGGAATGTCACCTTGTTCAGCTTTTGCAAGTTCCATCTTCTCCAGAGTTGATCCCCATGTCTCAAAACTTTTTATTCCTCCCTCTGATACCATCCTTCCTATCAGGCATTCAACCAGTTTATTCACCTGTTCCTGATCTTGCTAGTTTATGGCACTGAGAATAATCCTGAGATTTATACACTTTTAAGGTTCTGCTTTTTATTTAAGTTCCCAGCTCCTGATATTTGGCTCTAAGGACCAATTTCCACTTCCCCTTTTTTCCCTATGTCATTAGTTCAATAAAATCACCCAACTTTTCTGAACTGAATTGTTTCAGGCCCAAACTATGCAACTTTAACTCACAAGACAATGACGTCAACCCAGGAATCAACCTACCAAGCCTCCTCTGAACTGTTTCTAATATCCCTTAAGTGAGGAGGTCAACACAGTACATGATTTGGAGATGCTGGTGTTGGACATTGGACAAGCAGTGTGGCACTTTCGAAGTGGAAGGATCGAGAGAGCTGTAGTGAGGTCAAGGTGGGTGTTGTCAACACACATCTGCAAACCGACCTGTATGTGCAGGATATCATTGAAGGACAGAGGTAAAAATCACGCAACACCAGGTTATAGTCCAACACAGTTTAACTGGAAGCACGAGCAATCGGATCATCAACCACCTGGTGAAGGAGCAGCGCTATGAAAGCTAGTGCTTCCAATTAAACCTGTTGGACAATAACCTGGTGTTGTGTGACTTTTAACTTTGTACACCCCAGTCCAACACCGGCATCTTCAAATCATGACTGAAGGACCGAGTATTGAGAAATAGAAGGCTGAGGATTAAAACTTGGACGCCATCAGAGGTAACAATCAAGGTATTTTTCAATGTATAATTTCAGTTACATCACACGATAAATTTTTGCTATAAATTCTGTGTCTTACAATTGTGTCCTCCACAATCACCTGATGGAGTGACGCTCCGAAAGCTAGTGTGCTTCCAATTAAACCTGTTGGACTATAACCTGGTGTTGTGATTTTTAACTTTCAACACTGGACATAGTACTCTAGATGTGGCCTCACCTCCTAGATGTTGTATAACTGTTGAAACACATCTCCATTTTCAGACTCTGTTCTTTTGCAACAAAGAACAATGTTCATCTGCCTTCCCAATTACTTGCTGAATCTGCATGCAAACCTTTTGTTATCTATCTAAAACCACACTCAGAAACTCTGTTGTCTGTCTGCATTTAGAGTCATAGAGATGTACAGCATAGAAATAGACCCTTAAGTCCAACCCGTCCATGCCGACCAGATATCCCAACCCAATCTAGTCCCACCTGCCAGCACCCGGCCCATATCCCTCCAAACCCTTCCTATTCATATACCCATCCAAATGCCTCTTAAATGTTGCAATTGTACCAGCCTTCACCACATCCTCTGGCAGCTCATTCCATACACGTACCACCCTCTGCGTGAAATCTTTGCCCTCTCACCCTAAACCTATGCCCTCTAGTTCTGGACTCCCCGACCCCAGTGAAAAGACTTTGTCTATTTATCCTATCCATGCCCCTCATAATTTTGTAAACCTCTATAAGGTCACTCCGCAGCCTCCGA
>NC_057725.1:63243747-63249550 GCF_004010195.1 Chiloscyllium plagiosum
ATGTTGACTATCCCGAATCAGTCCTTGCCTTTCCAAATACATGAACATCCTGTCCCTCAGGATTCCTTCCAACAACTTGCCCACCACCGAGGTCAGGCTCACCGGTCTATAGTTCCCTGGCTTGTCTTTACCGCCCTTCTTAAACAGTGGCACCACGTTTACCAACCTCCAGTCTTCCGGCACCTCACCTGTGACTATCGATGATAAAAATATCTCAGCAAGAGGCCTATCAATCTCTTCTCTAGCTTCCCACAAAGTTCTCGGGTACACCTGATCAGGTCCTGGGGATTTATCCACTTTTAACTGTTTCAAGGCATCCAGCACTTTCTCCTCTGTAATCTGGACACTTTGCAAGATGTCACCATCTGTTTCCCAACAGTCTATATCTTCCATATTATTTTCCACAGTAAATACTGATACAAAATATTCATTTAGTATTTCCCCCATTTTCTGTGGCTCCACACAAAGGCCGCCTTGCTGTTCTTTGAGGGGCCCTATTCTCTCTCTAGTTACCCTTTTGTCCTTAATATTGAGGAACAAGACATTCATATTCAACGATAAATTAAATTGGAAATTGAACGAAGGGAGTATACAATTTATAGAACCGGGAACCACAGATAAATATTTAGGGGCTAAAATAGACCTGTGGTCTATTACATAGAACAAAACTAAAGTAATAACCCCTGCTGTCTGAAGTATTAACCCATATGTACTTTCACATTTGAACAGTAGGTGGCAATACCGTGCTATTCTGAGATTTTGTATCACAACTCTCCAGTCCTGATTTGCTAATGAGTTCACAATAAAAAGGTTAAAAACCCTTTGGATTCTCCTTAATTCTCTTTGTCAAAGCTAGCTCATGTCCCCGTTTTGCCGTCCTGATTTCCCTCAAGTATACTCCTACTTTCTTTATACTCTTCTAAGGTTTCACTCGATCTATCCTGTCTATACCTGACATAAGCTTCCTTTTTATTAACCAAACCCTCAATTTCTTTAGTCATCCAGCATTCCCTATACCTACAGCCTTCCCTTTCACCCTGACAGGAATATACATTTAAATAATGTTCGTTTGTTTACTCTTCCTGTTAAGTGGATAACCTCACATTTACCCAGATTATGTTCCATTGACCGTTACTTAACCTATCATTATCCATTTGCAGACACTTTGACAGTCTCATTTCTTACCTATTTGTGTTATCAGTAAATTTGACGTCCAATAGTTGGTCCCTTCATCCAAGTCATTTTAGGTAGATCATAAACATTTGAGGTCCCAGCTCTGGTTTCCACGGCACTCCACACATTATATTTGACCACTTAAAAGTTATTCATTTATCCCGATGCTTTTCCTTAATCATGCCAGTATGTCACCGCTAACACACACTATATTATCTGGTTACATTTTTGAAACCCTATTTGCTGCATCCTCAAAGAAATATCATAAAAGTATCAAACGTGACTTCCTTGTCACAAAATCACGTAGAGACTCTGTTATGATTTTCCAAATGTCCTACTTCTGTCACCTTAATGGATTCTGGCTTTCTCCCTGTGACACATTTTAGACAAATAGATTAAAGATTTCTGCCTTCCTCCTTTTCGGACTACTTTGCAATCCGCTGGCACGATTCCAGAATTGAGGAAATTTTAGACTATTTCAATTGATACATCCACTACCTCTTCAGCTGTTTACTTAAAGCCTCTCAGCTACAGACCATCAGGCCGTGCTTTCAGAAACAAAGTTCATTGCTGAAGATGAATGAGCTAAGAAGAGGAATCTTGCTAATGAAGAGTAGAGAATTTTGAGATAGTTGGGTAAAAGACAGACTACATAGAACAAAGCTAAAGTAATAACCCCTGCTGTCTGAAGTATTAACCCATATGCACTTTCACATTTAAACAGTAGGTGGCAATACCGTGCTATCCTGAGATTTTGTATCACAACTCTCCAGTCCTGATTTGCTAATGAGTTCACAGTAAACTGAAAATTTCCTCCTATTTAATCAATCCTCTTGTCGAACTAAAAGTGATTAACTTTTTCATATTTTAGAAATGGCTTCTCTTCCTTCGTCTGCATTGTTACCTCTGATTTTAATCCTCAGCCTTCTATTTCTCAATACTCCTCTTCAGTCATGATTTGAAGATGCCGGTGTTGGACTGGGGTGTACAAAGTTAAAAGTCACACAACACCAGGTTATTGTCCAACAGGTTTCATTGGAAGCACTAGCTTTTATAGCACTGCTTCATCAGGTGGTTGATCCAAAAGCTAGTGCTTCCATTTAAACTGTGTTGGGCTATAACCTGGTGTTGTGTGATTTATAACTCTGTCCTTCAATGATATCATGCACAAACAGGTCGGTTTGCAAATGTGTGCTGACAACACCCACCTTGACCTCACTAAAGCTCTCTCGATCCTTTCACTTCCAAAGTGCCACACTGCTTGTCCAACGTCTAATACTGATGAGTGGAAACCTGCTGCAATGAAATATCAAAGAGCCTGCAGCCACAATCTGCACACCACATTGTAAGCTCTGCTCTTGAATCACTTTTGACTCCATTTAAGCTGGAACCATAGTATTTGCAATCTTAGACCATAAGAAATACGAAAAGGAGTAGGTTATTCAGCACCTTGAGCTGCTCCACCATGGCTGTTGCAACACTCCTCATATCCCTATCCCACCTTTCCCCATAAACCCTAGACTCCCCTACTGATCATGAATATATCTGTCTCAGCCTTATATATACTCAAGGACTCTGGCTAAGCTCTCTATGGCAAGGAGTTCCAGAGACTCTTCATCCTCTGAGAGAAGAAATTCCTCCTCTTCTCAATCTTGAATTGGCACCCCTTCATTCTGAGATGATGCACTCTGGACTTGCCCTGAGTGGAAACATCCTCTTAGCATTTATCTGGTCAAGTCTCTTAAGAATCTAAAATACACTCTCATTATGTTTATTCATTTTTAATCAACTGGTTAATCACTGGTTTTTAAAACTCTTCCCACCCCAAACGTTTTTTACAGTATAAACCTCTATATAATATTTAACCAACTTTCCAGAGAGAAAGAACAAAGGAAAAAAAAAGTCACTGTAACACTTGGAAATGCATATGCTGGCCGTACTGGAGGTCCATTTTGAAGTATTCAAGTTGAGTCAGACCAGTTTATCTCATTCACTAGTTTCACTGGGTCTTCCAGTTGTGCTCTTTACCATGAATGGATTGATCTTTGTGAGTTGTTCAGTTAATCTATCGTTGTTTTGTTAAATATATTGGATTGTTTCTTGTCAGTGCTTTCGACTGTTTATTTCCTGCCATACCTTTCAGTATGCTTTACTAAGTCAAACTTAGCCGGTCCTCCACTTATACCTTTCGAAATACTTTTAAATTGAAGGGCATTGATTAGGTTTTAAATATGTTGTTTAACCTAATATGGAATTCAATTGTGTCATGATCACATTTTTCCGAGAAAATCATTTACCATGCGATTGCTAATTAAACCCTACCTGAGTACACAATACTCAATCTAAATTAACTTTGTCCCTAGTTGGTCCTGCAACCTATTTTTCCAAGAAACTGTCACGGAAGCATTCTTTCAGATGGTTCTTTCTCACAAGATTTGTCCACTTTCCATGAAGATTAAAATATCCCATGGTAATTACATAAATGTTATAAACTTCAGTTATTTCTACAGCATCAGCACATTTTGACCACCTTTCTTTTCCTAACCTCTAGCTCTACTTCCTGACTTCCAAGCTAAGCTCATGTTTTTAAACTATTCTAAGAAAGTTTCCCTTATTAGGTATATTCCTCCTTTTCTCTTCTGCATGTCTTTTCATAATGAACTATTTTGTTTGTGAATCTGATCACTTTACAATAAGAACCAAGTATTGGGAATACTCAGCAGATCCGGCAATATCTGTGGAGAAAGTAATAGAGATTACTTGTTGTTTTTCCATCGACTGTGACTCTTTCTCTTCTCTTCACTAGGACCTCCTTGATCCCCATGCCTGCTTGATTCTCAACCACACCCCTCTGTCCCTCAACGTTGGCCATTTCTACATTTTTCTTTACTTAACCTAAGGAGTGTGACCGTTTCCTGGAACACAATGTCCAGGCAACTTGTCCTCCTCACTATACCCAATCAGCTTCCAACCCGACAACCCTAAGCTGAAATGTTTTAACAGTAAATATAGCTGTATGAGCTGACCATGTTCTCCACAAAAACTACAGCATACCACCTGGACTGCAATGCCTATCTAAGCTTATCTAGCTGTTCATTGATTTGCTTTAATAATTAATTTTGAGTGAATTGCATATTATGGCTTTATTGATGAATTGATATATTTAGTTTAAAGTGCAAGGGGTGGACTAAGATTACAGTTTCCCAACTGAGGAAAAAAATGCAAAACCATAATTCTCATCCACCAATAAGCTGGCTCCTGTACTTCCTATTGTTCCCAATCATCAGAGTTCCTGCAATAATCTGGTTTCATCAGTAAATTTAAATGTAAGAGCTTTTGTGGTGGAATGGTCGCACCTCTACCTCTTTGTAGCTGATTCCTGATGAAGGGCTTTTGCCCGAAATGTCGATTTTCCTGCTCCTCAGCTACTGCCTGACCTGCTGTGCTTTTGCAGCACCACTCTAATCTTGACTCTTGGTAGTTTTGCTGAGTCCTCTTTGAGGATTGTTTTAACTCCAAGTGTTGGATTTACAACAGTAAAGCAGCTGCTATATGTTTCCAGCAAACTCTGTCATTCCTTTAGATTTTTCTTTCTGTCTGTGCAGTTTGCTTTGTGGTTTGAAAAGAAGTAGTTCCTGTTTCATTAAAGTGAAACTAAAACCCTGACCAGTTACTAATGCAATAGGAACTGAGATATGGAATGCATCCAGCTGATTGGGGAGATTTTACTGAGGGAAGGTAATATTCTTATGGTATTATGGCTCGACCATTAACCCAGAAATCCAAATAATGTTTTGGGATCCTGGCTTCAAAACCAACCATGGCAGATAAAACCATTGTCAGAAATAAACGATTTCTCTAATGTCATTTAGGGAAGGAATCTGTTGCTTTTACCCAGTGTGGCCTACGTATGACTCCAGACCTACACCAATGCACTTTGGGGCAGCCCGGGTTGGGCAATAAATGCTGGCCTAGCCAGAGATACCCACATCCCATGAATCAATAATTTAAAAAAAATACTGTTACAATTTCTCTCAAGACTTTTGGGATATAGTCCCAGTTGGAATGTAATTTTTTTCATTCTATGATGAAACAAAATTGCCTGCCATTGGCAAACAGTTTGCCATTACATATAGAACAATGTACCACCCTCTAGTAAGTAGTGAAGGGCACTGAATGTTACAGTGAAAGCACATTCCATTCTCACTGAAAATGATCAGGAATTTCCCCTTTCCTTTTCAGTGCAATTCACAGAAATTGACACAGCCAGTACAGCAGAATGTAGAATTTTAAACAGAAATTATGTCGACAACTCTAATGTTATGCTATTTTGAAGAATGTGATGCTTGGTGCAGATTCCACCCACAAAACTGGTCATGCTCCCGGCTAAGTTTAAAAAAACTGAGATTTTTCCAATAATTGCACTCACCCCCAAGGCCTCAAGGAGATTTGTCAAATTAAACCAATACTTTAGGGTACGTGCAGTATTATTGCTGACAGTCCTTTGAATAACTTGTTTAATTTGGTCGGCGGAGGGAGAAAACCAAAAACTGATCACTGAACCCCAACATAACAAGGAAATCATTCTAAAAATCGGGTTACTTATAAATGCAAAGTTCACAATGATCAA
>NC_057725.1:63250050-63262452 GCF_004010195.1 Chiloscyllium plagiosum
CTGTTGGACTATAGCCTAGTGTTGTGATTTTTAGCTTTGTCCATCCCAGTCTAACACTGGCACCCTCACATCATAATGAATGGCAGAGTGGGTTCAATGATACATTTAGTCTACTCTGCTCCTGCTTCTATGTTTTCTATGCGATGCAGGGTTAGGAGGTGCATTGTATGGTGACGGTGAGGCGATCCTGGATCTGCACCCAGTAAAGATAGCAAAGGTTCAGGCAGAAGAGTTGAGGCAAGCATGTGTTCGAGGTGTGGATTAGGAAATCTGTTTTACTTCGTCCCATTCTACATTAAGTTTGGTATTTGGATTTTGGAATATAAATTGCAAATCTGTTGGATATCATGGATAACCTAGGAAATGAAGGTAGGATTGAATTCAACTGAATGTGATATGTGCATCTTTTGCTACAAATCATCCTTTGTAACCTCTAGAATTTTAGACATTAGTAGATGTCACATTGAATCTTTAATTAGCCTTAAAATATTTGACTGCACATTGAGTTTATCATTGACATAAAGGTCATAACTTTGTCCTCCTTTTGACAAAACGTGTATTCTAACGTGCATGGTATAGGGATGTGGTGATGGAAGAATATGTAAAGATGCCGTGAAGGAAAATGGGTCCTTTTTATCTAGAGAGTGATGGGAGGAGAGGTGATGTTCTTGACGATAGGAGAGCATGAGGGAGAAGTGCAGGAGGAGGATAAGGTGATTGGGTATATGAAGAGAACCACCACCTCATGTCCTTTGCAGGAATTGAACCTCCATTTCTTTTTCCTTACCATTCCATTTTCATGAGAGACTAAGAGACAGAAAATAATGTCCTCAGGCCAGCAGGTCACTTTAATGCTTCTGGTGATTGCAAATTCCCAAAAATCATTTGATTTCAGAGCTCTCTCATTGGCTATTTCATAAAACACCTTGATCAGTGATGTGAACATTAAGGCACAGGCACAAACCCATCACTTCACTCAACAGTCTGTCTCAAACTCCTCAGAAATATGTAGAATTGGAGACAGGTCATGTTCCAGGGGATGGGTATTAAATTGCCAGACGTGTCCTGCACTGATACATCATTACGTGCTAAAAGAAAGGACAGCTCCTTCAAGAGTGCCTAAAGCAAATTCGACTTCCATGCTGCTCATGAGGATTACATCTGACGATAAATTGAAAGCCTTTTTGTACGACTAGGGAAGTGACATTGCAATGTTGCTTAATAAAATTAAAAGCTGTAATTACTCTAAATTTGAAACGGAAAAAGAAATTACTGGAAAAACTCAGCTGGTCTGCAGCATCTGCGGAGAGAAAGCAGAGTCAATGTTTCGGGTTCAGTGAGCCTTCTTCAGACACGTTCTGAAGACTGGACATTGTACCTGAAACACTACCTCCACTTTTATTCTCCACAGATGCTGCCAGAATTGCTGTGTTGTTCCAATTTATTTTCTCTTTACATCCTTTCTTGATGTCCTTAATAAAATCAAAGTCTGCTCCAGGCACTGCTCAAGAAAGGGCAAAATACAATTTTGTTTTCTTTTTGATTGCATTGTAATTCTCTAACATATTCAGTATGAATGCTGAAATAATTTCTAGAGTACTTTTAAAAGCTATTTACATCCTCAGTTTTTGATCTCACCGGAAGTTTATTTGTGGATAGAGATCTCAAGTTTCTTTTTGAGTATTGAGGGTATGCACATCCATGAATTAAATAAAATCCTAATTTTTATTAATTTGTGGGACTTGGGCATCACTGGCTGGCCAGCATTGATAGCCCATCCGTACTTGCCCTTGAGAAGATGGTGGTGAGCTGCCTTCTTGAATCGCTGCGGTCCACTTGCTGTGGGTTGACCCATAATGCCAGTAAAGAGGGAATTCCAGGATTTTGACCAAAAGACTTTGAAGGAACGGCAGTGTATTTCCAAGTCAGGATGGTGAGTGGCTTGGAGGGAGACTTGCAGGTGGTGGTGTTCCCAGTACCTGCCACCCTCGTCCTTCTAGATGGAAGTGGTCGTGGGTTTGGAAGGTGCTGTCTAACAGTCTTCAGTGAATTTCTGCAGCGTACCTTGCAGATAGTACACACTGCTGCTACTGAGCGCTGGTGTGGAGGGATTGAATGTTTGTAGATGAGGTCCCAATCAAGTGGGTTGCTTTGTCCTGGATGGTATCAAGCTTCTGGAGTGTCGTTGGAGCTGCACCCATCCAGGCAAGTGGGGAGTATTCCATCACACTCCTGACTTGTACTTGTAGATGGTGGATAGACTTCGGGGTGTCAAGAGGTGAGTTACTCACTGCAACATCCCTAGTCTCTGACGTGCTTTTGTAGCCATTGTGTTTATGTGGTGGGCCCAGTTGAGTTTCTGGTCAATGATGTTGACAGTTGGGGATTCAATGAAGGTAATACCGTTGAATGTCAAGGGGCGGTGGTTAGAGTGTGTCTTACTGGTGATTGTCATTGTCTGGCATTTATGTGGCGCATATGTTACTTGCCAACTGTCTGCCCAAGTCTGGATATTGTCCAGATCTTGTTGCATTTGAGCACGGATTGCTTCACTATCTGAGGAGTTGCGAATAGTGCTGAACACTGTGCCATCATCGGTGAGCATCCCCACTTCTGACCTTATGATAGAGGGAAGATCATTGATGAAGCAGCTGAAGATTATTGGGTCTAGCACACTACCCTGAGGGACTACTGCAGAGATGTCCTGGACCTAAGATGACTGACCCTCCACCACCATGTTCCTTTGTGCCAGGAATGACTCTAACCAGCAGAGTGTTTGCCCCCAATGCCCATTGATTCCAGTTTTGCCAGTTAAAAAAATCACACAACAACAGGTTATAGTCCAACAGGTTTAATTGGAAGCACTAGCTTTCGGAGCGCTGCTCCTTCATCAGGTGGTTGCCTCGATGAAGGAGTGGCGCTCCAAAAGCTAAAGTGCTTCCAATTAAACCTGTTGGACTGTAACCTGGTGTTGTGTGATTTTTAACTTTGTACACCCCAGTCCAACACCAGCATCTCCAAATCAGTTTTGCCAGGACTCCTTGATGCCATACTCGACCAAATATGGCTTTTTTGTCAAGGGCTGTCACTCTCACCTCAACTGTGGAGTTCAGCTATTAACCACCTTGATTGATCCAAAATGAATCAGAGGTTCTGGACCAGGCATACACATAATTCAGTGAGTTTCCATACGTCTTTTCTACTATTATTCTTTGGGCAGATATTATTTTAACAGCATGTACAAATGGTGCTGGTGTTCCAAAATGGTCTGAAACACAATGAACTGCCAAAGAACATTTTAATTATGTATGATAGCTCATTTTATTCAGTCTCTAGAAAAACATTGTAGTAAACTTGAAAGAGACAATGGGTCTGACACTGTCCACCCCTCTAATCCACTCCAACCTCTTACCCTTGCAAAGCATCGCCCTCCACTCCCTCTGCTGCAACTCCAACCTCCCCATCAAATCCGCAGACAAGGAGGGCACAGTGGTAGTTTGGCACACCGACTTGTACACTGCCTCATGGACACCTCCTCAGCCACAAACTCACCTCCCACCACCAAACTATCATCCCCCAGACCATCCACAACCTCATTACCTCAGGGGATCTCCCACCAACAGCCTTCAACTTCATAGTGTGAGAACCCTGCACCACCTAATTCTACCTCTTATCCAAGATTCACAAACCTCACTGCCCTGGTCGACCCATCGTCACCTCCTGCTCCACTGAACTTATCTCTGCAAACCTCAACACTGTCCTGTCTCCCTTGGTCCAGGATCCCCCCACGTACATTTGAGATAGCACCCACACCTTCCACCTCCTCCAGGACTTTCATTTCCCCGCGCCCCCCCCAATGCTTCATCTTCACCATGGGCATCCAGTCCCTAGACACATCCATGTGCCATGAGGAAGGCCTCCAAGCCCTCCATTTCTTCCTCTCCCGCTGGCCCAACCAGTACCCTTCTACCGACATTGGCTGAACTGGTCCTCGCCCTTAATAACCACCACCAAACTATCATCCCCCAGACCATCCACAATCTCATTACCTCAGGGGATCTCCCACCAACAGCCTTCAACTTCATAGTGTGGGAACCCTGCACCACCTAATTCTACCTCTTATCCAAGATTCACAAACCTCACTGGTCGACCCATCGTCACCTACTGCTCCACTGAACTTATCTCTGCATACCTCAACACTGTCCTGTCTCCCTTGGCCCAGGATCCCCCCACGTACATTCGAGATAGCACCCACACCTTCCACCTCCTCCATGACTTTCATTTCCCCGCGCCCCCCCAATGCTTCATCTTCACCATGAGCATCCAGTCCCTAGACACATCCATGTGACATGAGGAAGGCCTCCAAGCCCTCCATTTCTTCCTCTCCCGCTGGCCCAACCAGTACCCTGGCTGAACTGGTCCTCGCCCTCAACAATTTCTCGTTCAAATCTTCCCAGTTCCTCCAGACCAAAGGGGTAGCCATGGGCACCCAAGTGGACCCCAGTTATGCCTGATTCTTCATCGGGTACATGGAACACTCCATCTCCTGCAGTTACACGGCACCATTCCCCATCTTTTCCTCCGCTACATTGATGATTGTATTGATATAATCTCATGCTCCCACAAGGAGGTTGAACAGTTCATCAACCTACAAACACCTTCCATCCTGACCTCAAGTTCACCTCGACCATCTCTGACACCTCCCTCCCCTTCCTGGACCTCTCCCATCTCCATTCTGGTGACTGATTCAACACAGACATCTAGCTCAAACCCACCGACTCCCACAGCTAACTGGACGACACCACCTCCAACACCCGCTCATGTAAAAATGCTATCCCTTACTCCCAATTCGTCTGCCTCCGCCACATCTGCTCCCAAATGGACCAATTCCACCATAGAACATCCTAGATGGCAGCCTCCTTCAAGGACCTCAATTTTGCCTCCCACATGGTGGTTGATCACTTCCAGTGCATCTCCTCCACTTCCCGCACCTCCACCTTTGAACCCCACCCTCCAATCGCACTCAGGGCAGAACCCCCTGGTCCTTACCTTCCACCCAGCAACCTCAGTATACATCGCATCATTCGCTGCCAATTCTGCCACCTACAAATGGACCCAGAGATATATTTCCATCCCCACCCCTATCAATGTTCTGCAGGGACCATTCCCTCCACGACTCCCTTGTTAGTTGCATGCCACACAATCTTCCACTCCCGGCACCTTCCCTTTGCAAGAGATGCAAAACCAGCAGCCACACCTCCCCCCAACCTCCATCCAAAGCCCCAAAGGATCCCTGCACACCTGACAGAGATTTTCTTGCACATCCACACAAGTCATCTACTGTGTCCATTGCTCTCGATGTGGTCTTCTGTACGTTGGGGAGACAGAACGCCAACTTGCAGAAGGTTTCAGAGAGCATCTCTGAGACATATGCACTAAACAATCCCACCGCCCTGTGGCCTAACTCTTCAACTCCCCCTCTCACTCCGCCAAGGGCATGCAAGTCCTGGGCCACCTCCACCGCCAAATTCTAGCTACCCAGTGCCTAGAGGAAGAATGCCTCATCTTCTGCCTTGGGACCCTCCAACCACACAGGATCAATGTCGACTTCACCGGTTTCCTCATCTCCCCTCCCCACTTTATCCCAGTTTCAACTGTCCAACTCAGCATCGCCCCTTGACCTGTTCTACCTGTCCATCCTCTTTCCCACCTGTCTGCTCTACCTTCTGTTCTGACCTATCACCATCACCCCCCCCCCCCCTTCATCTACCTATCGTATTCCTAGCTACCTTCCTCCCTCCAGCCCCACCACTGCCAATTACCTCTCCGACCTCTTGGGCACCCCCAACCCACATTCCTGATGAAGAGATTATGCTGGACTCTCCTGCTCCTCAGATGCTGCCTGACCGGCTGTGCTTTTCCAGCGCCACACTTCTTGAGTTTGACGCTGTAGCTTGGACTGACTGGGTCACTGTTAAGTCAGGCTGAATGTAAATTTAGGTGTTTTTGTTTGCTTTTTTTTGGCTGAAGAATGCTGGGAGGTAAGTGACACTTTGTATTAACTTTGCTTCTCTTCCCTGCCTCCTTCCTGCTCAGCTTATTGTTACAACTCTCCTTGAATGCTGTGAATCTATTCTTCCAGGTGTTTGGTTCACAATTGACATAAAATAATAAGTTAGCAGTGAAAAAGTAGATTTATGGGATTTTTAAATCTCTCTTTATCACGTCGTGTAGTATGTTTTTAAAAGTCCTGCACATTAAGGAAGTGGTTTTTTTTTCCCATCTTTTGATATTTTTAAAAAATGATCTTCCTCAAGTTTGATGAGTGCCAATGCCATTCAAGCATTCCTGAGCCAAGCAATGTGAGAGAGCTGATAAATTGTGCAGTTAAAGTTGAAAGCCCCCAGGGTTAATTGTGTCTTCACTGATGTTAATCCAATTTACTCCCACCCTGAAAGACCTGCATGTTTTGGCCTGCTGCTCATTACAATCTGCACCTTCCACTTGCCTGTAAAGGAAGCTTGGTTGACTGAAATCTTCAGCATTTAAAAGAAATCTGGTGCATTTTGAAGGTACAGTCTTCATTCATTAGCATTGCTCACATCAGCCAGGAGTGGCAGGTTTAGCAATTTAATAGTGAATCTCCTCAAGAATATTACCCATGATTTGGAGATGCCGGTGTTGGACTGGGGTGGACAAAGTTAAAAATCACACAATACCAGGTTATAGTCCAACAGGTTTAATTGGAAGCACTAGTTTTCAGAGCACCACAACCACCTGATGAAGGAGTGGCGCTCCGAAAGCTAGTGCTTCCAATTAAACCTGTTGGGCTATAACCTGGTATTGTGATTTTTTTAACCAAGAATATTACTGCTGCCCCTTTGCCAGTATTCATTGCATAGACTGCAGCTGTTTTTCCTGCACACCTGCAACCTGATCCCATTTCATATGTCGACCAGGACTCTGTGGTCTGTTGCCTGTCAAGCCAACTGATTCGATTTAACCCGGTAACATGCAAACTGGAGCAATGCTGACTCTGTTATCTGGTTCTTTTCAAGTAAAGAGCAGTGATTGTGCGTTGTAGCCATGGGGGGAAATAAATGGAAGTTTTTCCTTACTTTTAGTCCTATGCTCTGTTGCCCCTGGCACTAAGTGGATAATAAAAAATGTCTTATTATGAAAGGACAGGCAGCCTGCACATTAATGCAGATTAACTGTTTTGAATGCCTACCTCTCTGTAATGAAGAATAGCTAATAGAATTTATATTGCAGTTTTAACTTAGAAAAGCCTTCCAAGGAAGTTAGGAGGGAAAGAAAGCACTAAACCAAAAAAGGATGCTAGGAGATGATTTTTTTTTAAAACTACGTAAAGTTTGCAATTTCAGTAAAGGCTGTTAAAGGAAGAGAGAGGAATGGAGAGGAAGAGCAAGGGAATTCTAGGGTGTGGAAGATGAAACCATTGCACAGTGGAAAAAATTTAGTTTTCCTTCCCCATGTCAGACAATCTCCACAATCAACATGGAAACTGAGCCTTCAGACATTTAAACGTAGCTTAGCTATACAGTTCTGTCATACCAGGAGCAGTTGCAGTCATCTTTCAGAAAGGATGATAAAGAACAAAAAATATTTTTTAAACATTTGAACAGCTCACTTGTACTCCTTGACACTCAGGATGTGAATTTTTACAGGGACGCCCTGAATATGTTGAAGCTAAAAGGTACCATGACACCGTCCAGGACAGCGGCCAGTGCCCCTTTGCAACCTCCTGTGAAGGGCAGTGAAGCAGCAACAAGCCCCCCTGGATATGCCCGGCCCTCCACACCACCAATCTCTATTCCAGGACAGCCATTAGCTCCGGTGAGTTATTCGGAATCAAAACTTGATGAAATGGAAGATCATGTGTTCAGTAAAACCATCTTTGCTTGTGAGAACTTGATCTGTGTTTTTGTATTGAAACTGAAATGCAGCACTTAAATTGAAACCGACATTTAACCTTCTCTCATTTGGTCAGGTACCAATCAAAGCTTGCTTTCACAATCATATTTCTGTTCTAGCTAACAACCCAGAGAAACCAGCTCAGCTTCATACACTGACTAATACTGCAAATCTTGCACCTATCTCTGGTTGGCTGTGCAGAGCATCAACTACTCTAACGGTTAAGAGTAGAAGTGGCAGTGTGGGGTATCAGGTACCAGGAAACTCCTGCCTTTTGCCCTTCTGAATTCCCAGAACATGCTTCTCATGCCCAGTAGCAAGATGAGGTCTGTCAAAGTGTGTGATGGTGGATCTCTTGCTTCAGACTGCCTGTAATATCTTTATTTGTTAACCTTTCCTTCTGGAGATTTGGATACCCAAGAAGTATTGCTTGTCTGGGTGTCCTTGTACATCAGTCAATGAAAGTAGACAGGCAGGTGGAACAAGCAATTAGAAAGGCAAATGGTATATTGGTCTTCATCGCAAGAGGATTTGCATTCAGAAATAGGGATGTCTTTCTGAAGTTATGCAAACCTTGGTGAGACAACACCTGGAGTAATGCATGCAGTTTTGGTGTCTTTCCTTAAGGATGTATGGTGCAGAGTGTGCTCATGGCAGAGTTTCTCTAGGCTGATACCAGCATGTCCTATAAAAAGAGATTGGTTTGATTAGGCCTCAATTTATTGGAGTTCCGAAGGATGAGAGAGAATCTGATTGAAACACTTAAAATTCAAACAGTGCTGGACAGACTAAATACAAAGTGGATATTTTCCAGGTTGGGAGATTTTGGGGATTCAGTTTTAAGATATGGAGTAGACCATTTAGGATGTAGGGATCCGAATCTGTACCACAGTAAGCTCTGGAGTTCAAATTACTGAATGTATTCGAGAAAAGAAATAGATGGTTTTAAAATCCAAAACCGTCAAGGAATATGACGAGAAAGTGGGAATATGGCATTGAGATGGAGGAGCATATTGAATGGTGGAGCCGACTCAAAGGGCTGAATGGCCTACTCCTCTTTTCTGTGTTAGAATAGAAAACAGACACCAGAGTTTTCTAAGGATGTTTCAGATCTTAAGTCCGAGGTAACTAGGTATGATCATTATTGATAGATGGAAATTGTTATGAAGTTGAAGTTACATTTGAGAGTGTGAATGCTGTTTGCATTGAGAGCTTACAAGCACCTGTTGTATACGAGCTGGCATTCTGAGTGTACTGGAAGACTGAAAATACGTAGCATTTGGCTGGGAAATAGATACCTGAGTTGGTTGCTGTTTTGATAACAATTCAAATTTAACCAAGCAGTTTAAATTATGCCCCAGGATATTAAAACCCAATCGAGTTTGAATTTATTGTTTTGCCAACGAATGAGATGATTGATGCTGGGGGTATAAAAAAGGCAGGCATTTTGAAAGTCGCACAGAGCAACTGCCATTGATACAGCAACTACCACTTGAAATACTCTGTGAAGGTACCTTTTCATAGAAAACATATTCACAGTAAAGGAAGTACGACCAAGGAGATCTTCAACTGTAGGAAGATAAACACCAATGACGACAGCTACTGTGTGGTTTTTTAAATTAAGTTGATGTAATTTTGATAAGTGTTTTATTGGAACAGAATATTGTTATAGAGTTGGAGGCAGATAATCAGATAAGAGAAAGGGGAGCTTAGAGTTGTGAATAGTTGTTTAATGTTCACTTTTAGAGTTAAAGAATAAATTGATATTATTTTCGTTAAATAGTGGAACTTGGGAGTTCTCTGTCACTCATATATTTTAACAGATTAAGAGGTGAGGTGAGCTTTTCTGGGTGTTTAGTTTACAGAAGGGTTCATGAACAGAAGGGTTCATCGCCGTGTCGTAACAAAATCAAGGATACATAAGTGACCAGAATGGAAGGAGGAAATTTGAATATTGATCATCCATTATTGATCATCATAACAGTTTGTCAAATATAAAGAGCGGAACAGCAAGCCATATTAATCCTCCATGACCAATGTACGCTTATAATGAAGGATTGATACTCTTGCAATATTCTATTATAATAATTTCTAAGGGGTGAACCAAGAGAATTGGACCAGACAAATCTCTAAACCCTGAAGCTACCTATTTGAGAATATTAAAAGAATGGATCAGGACATTAAGCTAGTGTGACTTATAGTTTATCAATTCTCAGTGGACCTTGGGAGTGTGCTAGGGGGCTCGAAATATTCCATTTATTAAAAACCAAACAAGTTAAGTTGGGCAACAGCAGCACTTGAGCTAAATGTCAATATTAGGCAAGTTGAAAGCATCCATTATTCATGAGCAATAAATGAAGCATTAAAAAAGTATGAGCTTATTATGACGTTTGTAATAGGTCAAATGAACCTATCCTGTTAGCGTTCTTAAATATAAGGTGCTAGATAGAAAAGGTTTAGTTTTAGATTCATCTTTATAGAAGAAAATACAAGTGGAAGATTTGAGCCTCTGACAGTCCAGATAAACAGCCCCAGCCTCTTCAGCCTTTCCCTATAGCTCAAACCCTCCAACCTCGGCAGCATCCTTATAATTCTTTACTGTACCCTTTCATGTTTAACAACATATTTTCTATAGCAGGGAGACCAGAGTTGAATGCAGTATTCCAAAAATGCCCTAACCAATGAACATTACAAGTCCAACATGATGTCCAAAATCCAATGCTCAATGCGCTGTCCAATAAAGGCAAGTGTACCAAATGCCAGCTTCACCACCCAGTCTACCTGTGAATCTGCTTTCAAGGAACTATCAATCTATACTACAAGGTCTCTTTATTCAGCAACACTCCCGAGGACCTTACTATTAGGTGCATAAATCCTGCCTTGATAGGCCCATATAAAGTACAGCACCTCACATTTATCTAAATTAAACTCCATCTGCCACTCCTCAGCCTCTTTGCCTAGTTTATCAAGGTCCTGTTGTACTTTGAGATAACCTCCTTCACTGTCCACTACACCAGCAATTTTAGTGTCATCTGCAAACTTATTAACCGTATCTCCGATATTCACATCCAAATCATTTATACAAATAACAAAAAGCAGTGGACCCAGCACTGATCATTGTGGCACACCACTGGCTGCAGGATTCTAATACAAAAAGCAAACCGCCACCAACACTCTCTTTCTTCTACCTTCAAGCCAATTTTGTATCCAAACGGCTGGTTCTCCCTGTATTCCATGCAATCTAACTTTGCTAACCAGTCTACCTTGTGGAACCTTGTCGAACGCCTTACTGAAGTCCATATCGAAAATGTCCACCTCTCTGCCTTCATCAATCTTCTTTGTTACTTCTTCAAAAAACTCAATCAAGTTGGTGACACACTATTTCCCACACATATAGATGTTGACTAGATGTTTCCCATGTTGACTGTCCCTAATCAGTCCTTGCTTTTGCAGATATATGTAAATCCTTAGGATTCCCTTCACCAACTTGCCCACCAACAATGTCAGGCTCTCCCATCTGTAGTTCCCTGGCTTTCCTTACCATCTTTCTTAAAATCTGGCACCACATTAGTCAACCTCCAGTCTTTCAGCATCTCAGCCATGGCTATCAATGATACTAAGGACCCAGCAATCACTTTCTAGCTTCTCACAAAGTTAGGGGGTACACCTAATCAGGTCCCAGGGATTTATCTTCCTTTATACATTTTAAGATATCCAGGACTGCCACCCCTATATTATGGACACCTTGCGCAATATCACTGTTTACGTCCCCAAGTTCTCTCACTTCCATGTCCTCCTCAACAGTAAACACTGATGCAAAATACTCACTTAGTATCTCTCCCATGTCGTATGGTTCCAATAATAGGCGATCTTGCTGATCTTTATTCTCTTCCTAGTTATTCTTTTGCCCTTAATGTATTTGTAGAATCTCTTTGAATTCTCCTTAACACTGTCTGCCAAAGCGCTCTCCTGTCCCCGTTTTGCCCTCCTGATTTCCCTCTTGAGTATATTGTTACTGTCCTTATACTGTTGTGGTTCTGTTCGCCGAGCTGGAAGTTTTTGTTGCAAATGTTTCGTCCACTGGCTAGGCGACATCATCAGTGCTTGGGAGCCTCCTGCGAAGCGCTTCTTTGATGTTTCCTCCGGTGTTTATAGTGGTCTGTCCCTGCCACTTCCAGTTGTCAGTTTCAGCTGTCCGCTGTAGTGGTTGGTATATTGGGTCCAGGTCGATGTGTTTGTTGATGGAGTTTGTGGATGAATGCCATGCCTCTAGGAATTCCCTGGCTGTTCTCTGTCTGGTTTGCCCTAGGATAGTAGTGTTGTCCCAGTCAAATTCATGTTGCTTGTTGTCTGCATGTGTGGCTACTAAGGATAGCTGGTCGTGTCGTTACGTGGCTAGTTGATGTTCATGTATGCGGATTGTTAGCTGTCTTCCTGTTTGTCCTATATAGTGTTTAGTGCAGTTCT
>NC_057725.1:63262571-63329872 GCF_004010195.1 Chiloscyllium plagiosum
GAAGCGCTTCTTTGTTGTTTCCTCCGGTGTTTATAGTGGTCTGTCCCTGCCGCTTCTGGTTGTCAGTTTCAGCTGTCCGCTGTAGTGGTTGGTATGTTGGGTCCAGGTCAATGTGTTTGTTGATGGATTTTTTGGTGAATGCCATGCCTCTAGGAATTCCCTGGCTGTTCTCTGTCTGGCTTGCCCTATGATAGTAGTGTTGTCCCAGTCGAATTCATGTTGCTTGTTGTCTGCGTGTGTGGCTACTGAGGATAGCTGGTCGTGTCGTTTCGTGGCTAGTTGATGTTCATGTATGCGGATTGTTAGCTGTCTTCCTGTTTGTCCTATATAGTGTTTAGTGCAGTCCTAAATAGTACACTATATAGGACAAACAGGAAGACAGCTAACTATCTGCATACATGAACATCAACTAGCCACGAAACGACACGATCAGCTATCCTTAGTAGCCACATACGCAGACAACAAGCAACATGAATTCGCCTGGGACAACACTACTATCATAGGGCAAGCCAGACAGAGAACAGCCAGGGAATTCCTAGAGGCATGGCATTCATCCACAAACTCCATCAACAAACACATCGACCTGGACCCAATATACCAACCACTACAGCGGACAGCTGAAACTGACAACCGGAAGTGACAGGGACAGACCACTATAAACACCGGAGGAAACATCAAAGAAGCGCTTCGCAGGAGGCTCCCAAGCACTGATGATGTCGCCTAGCCAGGGGACGAAACGTTTGCAACAAAAACTTCCAGCTCGGCGAACAGAACCACAACAACGAGCACCCGAGCTACAAATCTTCGCACAAACTTTGTCCTTATGCTCTTCTGCTATGTATACCTGGATATGCTTCCTTTTTATTGACAAGAGCCTCAATTTCTCTAGTTACTCAGCATTCGCTACACCTACGAGCCGTGCCCTTCAACCCAACAAGAACAAACTGTCTCGGAACTCTCATTATCTCATCTTTGAAGACCTCCCAGTTTCCAGCCATCCCTTTACCTGTCAATATCCGCCATCGATCAACGTTTTAATGTTCTTGCCTAATAACGTCAAAATTGGCCTTCCTCCAGTTTAGAGCATTAACTTTTAGATCAGGTCTAACCTTTTCCATCAATATTTCAAAACTAATAAAATTAGGATCACTGGCCCCAACTCCCCTGTGGACACCTCAGTCAGTTGCTCCTTCTCTGGTAGTTACATTCACATAGTGAATAAGAACATTTTCTTAATAAACACTGAAAGAACTGCAGATGCTGTAAATAGAGAAAAAAGTAGACGTTGCTGGAAAAGCTCAGCAGGTATAGCAGTATCTGTTGAAAGAAATCAGAGTTAACATTTCAGTTCAAGTTCTGAGGAATGTTAACTCTGATTTCTGTCCACAGATGCTGCCAGACCTGCTGAGCTTTTCCAGCAATTTCTATTTTTGTCTAAGAAAAGTTTCTTGTACACACTTAAGAAATTCCACTCTGTCCAGTCCCTTCTGGCAGTCCCAGTCTGCGTTTGGAGAGTTAAAATTCCCTACAATGACAACTATTATTCTTACAGATATCTGACAGCTCCTTAACACTTACTTCTCAATTTCCCGCTGACTACTGGGGGGGGGTGATAATACAATCCAAGTAAGGTGATCATCACTTCCTTGTGTCTCAGTTCCACCGAAATAACTTCACTGGACATATTCCCGGAATGTCTTTCATCTGTACAGCCATAATGTTATCCCTAACCAGAAACTTCACTCCCTCTTCTCTCTTGCCTTCCTTTCTGTCCTTCCTTTGCTATCTATACCCTAGAACATTAAGCTGCAAGTCCTGTCCATCCGTGAGCCACATTTCTGTAATAGATTAGATATCCCAGTCCCATGTTCCCAACTATGCATTGAGTTCATCTGACAAACCTGTCAGGCCTCTTGCATTGAAATAAATGCTGTTTAGTTTATCAGTCCTACTCTGTTCTGTCTTCCTCTTCACTGCCTTGACTATTTGTCTTGTTCCTCCTCTCTACTGCTCTAGCCTCGGACTGATCTCTTTTCTCACTGTGCCTGGGACCCACCAATCCACCACCACCACCACCACGCACCCCCCACCCCGACATTTATTAATTTAAATCCTCCCAAACAGGTCTAGCAATTCTCTCCACCAGTATATTTGTCCTTTCAAATTCAGGTGCTACCCATCCTCCTTATACAGGTCACTTTTACCCCAGAAGAGATTCCAATGAGCCAAAAATGCCTCTGCTATGCGTTCATATGCCCTGACCTCATTTTCCTACTCTCACTAGCACATGGCACCAGGAGAAATCCAGGGGACCCTCAAGGCCTACGTTTTAACCTGTTGCCTAAAGTTCTATATCCTCTGCTCAGGACCTCGTCTTTTTCCTTTCCTATGTCATTGGTGCGAACATGAACAACGACCTCCTGCTGGCCCCTCTCCATTTGAAGAATATTCTGCACCTTCCCCGTGATATGCCTGACCCTGGCATCAGGGAGGCAACACATCATTCTGATGTCTCATTGTTGGCCGCAGAAACAACAGTCTGTGCCTCTAATAAGAGAGTCCACTATCATAATCAGTTGGAACCATGTACCCCTTGTCACAGTAGAGCCAGTCTCTGTACCAGAAACTTGGCTGTCAGTGCGACATTCCCCTGAGATTTCAAAGCAGTATACGTGTTTGAGATGGGGATAACCGCAGAAGACGCCTGCACTACCTGCCTACCCCTCCTACCTTTCCTAAAGGTAACGCATCTACTTTACTGTATCTGTGGTTTTTCCACCTTCCTGAACCTGCCATCCATCACACCCCCCAGCACCTGTAAATTCCTCATTGCCTCAAACTGTTGCCCCAACTGGTCCATGCAACCCAATAGGATTTATAACCAAACACACTTTCTGCAGACATAATTATCAGGAATGTTGTATTCTTCCTCACAACATACGTTCCCACTTAGATTTGTATCCCAGTCTGGCACAGTGGCTCTGTGGTTAGCATTGCTGCCTCACCGCGCCAGGGATCCAGGTTTGATTCCAGCCTCTGGTGTCTGTGTGGAGTTTGCTCATTCTCCCCGTGTCTGCGTGGGTTTCCTCTGGGTGCACTAGTTTCCTACCACATTCTAAAGATGTGCAGGTTAGGTAGTTGGGCCATGCTAAATTGCCCATAGTGTCTAGGGATATGCAAGCGAGGTGGATTATCCATGGGAAGTGCAGGGTTACAAGGATAGGGTAGAGGATGCTCTGGGTGGAAATTTCTTTGGAGGGTCAGTGTAGACTTGACTGAATGGCCTGCTTCCACATTGTAGGGGTTCTATGAAATTTGGAAATGTCACATTCTATCTCCACATCACTGATATATATTGTGAACAGCTAGGGCCTAGAACTGACCCCCAATAGTCACAGTCTGCCATGCGGAAATAGCCCATTTATTCCAACTCTATTAGCCAATCCTTAATCTATGCCAGTACATTACCCCCATCCAACAAGTTTTCATTTTTTTAACGAGCTCCCTATGGGGCACTTTTTCAAAGCCGTCTGACAATCTCAGTATATTATACTGTAAAACTTTCCTTATCAAATTTGTTGCTCACATCCTCCAAAATATTCCAAGCTAGTCAAACAAGATTTTCCGTTCACAAATCCATGCTGACTATATCTCATAAGATTGGAACTCCTCGGACACTATAGCAACCCATACCTGGATAGATCAAGCTTGGACAGCATTCAGCTTTGCATAACAAATTGCAAGTAGAACTCACCACCCAAGTGTCAGACAATGACCATCTGTAACAAGAGAGAATCTAACCACCTCTTGGCATTGAGCAGCCACAAAATAATATACATCAAAGACTGGGAATTCTGTAGCGAACAACTCATTAGCTGACTCCCCAAAACATGTCACCATTTACAAGGGTCATGTCAGGAGTGTGATGGAATACTCTTGCCTGGATGATTGCACCTCAAACAGCATTGAAGAAGCTCAACACTGCATGGGACAAAGCAATCTGCTTGATCAAGATTAGAGTGGTGCTGGAAAAGCACAGCAGGTCAGGCGGCTTCCAAGGAGCAGGAAAATCGATGTTTCGGGCAAAAGCCCATTCCTTTTGAAGGGTTTTTTGCCCGTAATGTCGCTTTTCCTGCTCCTCGGATGCTGCTTGACCTGCTGTGCTTTTCCAGCACCACACTCTCGACTCTGATCTCCAGCATCTGCAGTCCTCACTTTCACCTAATCTGCTTGATCAGCCCACTTGCCAACATTAATATTCACTCCCTATACCACCAGCACACAATGACAATAGGGTGTACCATCTAAGATATGCAGAGCAGCAACTTGCCAGAGCACCTGCAACATCAAATCCCCAGCTGTTACCACCCAAAAGGACAAAGGCAGAAAATGCATTGGAACAAGTTCCCCTCCAAACCAATCACTGACTTGGAAATATATTGCCATTCCTTCAGCGTCACTGGAGACAAAATCCTGTGGAATTGCCTCCTTAACAGCATTGTGGGTCTACCTACAGCACATGGACTGCAGTGGTTCAAAAAAAAAGATGCATACCAGATTGAGCTCAGACATTCTGAAAAAAATTGGCAGCGATTTGAATAGTGAAGCTGCTGTGGAACTGCTAATCAACAAAATAGAAGCAATGATCCATTGATATGTTGCTGTTTTAAATCTGTCATAAGGTTACCACTGTTATGGGAATAGTAATGCATTGTTAATAGGAACAGTCTTACTGAGGCTTTATCTATAGCAAGAAGGTGATTGTTTGGGAGAGTGTATAACCACTGTACATTGAGTGAAAAAATATGATATAGTAGGGTTCACTAGCATGCTCTGGAAATGGGTAGTGCCTGTAAACCCTTCTTTTAAATCTCTGATATAGAGAAGTTTTGTTTTATACCTTACTCCATGGAGTCACAATTAGCTGGTCCAAACATTCCACCACTTTTTCAAAATATTATGTTTGAAATGCCAATAAATTGAAAAATAAAGAAGTATTAGAAGCACAACTGCTTTACTGTGAAATTTTGCTCGTCACTGTAAAACGCGTCATGAAAATCCTGAAGTATATTCAATTAGCGCTCACCCATCGCAACCTTGCCATTTGTGAAGATTTCGTCAGTACTAGCCTGTGACGATCCTAATGGCATTAGCCTGCAATTAAGTTGCGTTATCCTCAGAAGACCTATCCATGCTTGTAACATTTTGTCTCCTTATTATATGTTTCCTTCATTTAAAATAATACTCTTCAGGAAGAAATGTTTAGCAAGCTGCTCTTGGTTACGTTGAATCTCTCAAAAGGCAGCATGCCATTATGGTTAGAACTTTTCCACCAGCAAATGATGCAACATTCAAATGTAAAATAATTGGTATCATTGTAAACAAGTGGAAAAACTGCCAGGTGATATTCATAGAAATGACATGACCTCACATTTCCTTCATTTAATTTTGCAACATTTCCTAAAGTAACCCCACAGATGAACTTTCCACTCACTTCAGTTTTTCAGATATAATGATGTATTCCATGGTTATTTTTGATTTGGTGTTGTCAGCCATCCATCGAGGATTGTAGGCAGGAGTGAGGCCCCAAGGGTGTTGTTTGACAGGAGCCTCTGTACTTCAGAACTTTTTCAAGAACTAAATATAAACAAGTACAAGTATTGTCATTTCAGAGTACTTGTAGCTGTGAATCAGTAATTACATGGAATTGGAAATTTGCTTTTTAAACTAAAATTGTACTGAAAAACCTTCTGGATTAACTACAGGAAATTTAAGGTAATGCAGATTTGAAACAAAGTAAAGGCAGATTGCAAAACAAGACAGTTTTCTCAATTCAATCATTGAAAATTTGTAGCAGGGTGACTAGTGACCCAGAGGTGTGCGTCTCTACATTCTGGTATAGTAGCTGTGCATTGTTTGCTAACTTTTCAGACTACACTGTAAAAGGCAGACAGTCCAGTTAGATGGGTTGGTGACGATTCACCGCGGCAGATTCGCCGCCGATGATTAGCCACTGCCGGTTCTCCACCAGCGTTTCTCCACTGGGGTCTTTTGGCCTCCTGGAGACTATTCACCACCAGAAATATATATATATGTACTGATTGTTTTCCCTCCCACCTGTTCTTTCATACTTCTCAGTCCCCTTTATTTATACAACTACATACTACATGTTGATTAAAAAAACAGGGAAAATAAATATCATTTTATTGGTTTATATATAAAAATGAGTTACAAACTTTAACCAGAAAAAGGAAATATATTTTAAAAATCCTTATAATGGAAGTAAAATCTCACATTAATATTAAACAATGAAAATTTAGTTCATTTGATAGTAATGCGCTATTTATTTATAAAGGTAAAAGCCAAAGCAATTATCATGTTTGCTTTTAAAGTATAATCAGGATCGGTGTTGTATTGACGAGTTGTTCCAACTGCAGCAATATGTCTATGCAAACTTTGTGCCAAATGAAAGAAACAGCCCCTAATTCTAACTTCAGGGAAACATTCTCTCATAGCACTGACAGCTGCCTGCTCACAGTCACAGTGGATGCACTGTGGTCTGGGATTAGGTATCATTTCAAACATGCATACATACATTGAACGCTGCTTATTTGATAGAAGTATATACACTATTGGATAGTCAAGGAAGTAATCATATAATCATATATGGTCAGGAATTTTGGATACATCATTTAGCAGAATCGATGTGGTTTGTGGATGGTACGTTCAACATAGCCCCTATTTTATTCTTTCAGGTATATTGTATTTTAGCAAAAAGACTTTGATGGGGTTCATTCAATATTGTATATATTTCTATTTGCGGTGGCAAATCGTCTTCAGTGGTCAAAGGGCAGTGGCTAATCGTCGGCAGTGAATCTGCTGTGGTGAAGGGTCCCATCCTGCAATTAGATACATATGGGTGCTCGTTTGTGGATGGCATAATTGGTGCAAAGATGCTGTAGTCCCCTCTTTCAATGAACATTCTTTACTTTCATCATTTCCAAAACTGGACCAGAAAGTAAGATTGATGCCATGTAAATGACAAGACTTCAGTTTCACTGTAACTGGTGTCAAAGGATTTTGTGATTGTTGTGCAATATTCAATAAAGGTCTTATCTGACAAACATGACTTAATTTGTCGCGGAGGTAACTAGGGGATTCAACGAAGTTAGTACATTTCATGTATTCAAAATAGATTTCAGCCAGACATTTGACAAGATCCTATGTGGTAGATTTGTCAGAAATGTACAATCCCATCTGATCCAAGGTAAGTAATAAATTGGCTCAGTGGCAGGAAATAAGGGTATAATAGCCATAAGACACAGGAGCAGAAGCAGGCCATTCAGCCCATCAATACCAGTCTGCCATTCAATGAGATCGCAGCTAATCTGATAATCCTCAACTCCATTTTCACTGATTGATGTGTGTTGCCGTGATTGGAAAGCTATTTCCAGTGAGTGTTGGAGAGTAAAGGAGACAAAGGAATCCATAATATATGGGTGACTCCTGAGAAGTGTAAATGGACAGAAGGCTGCACTTAGCTGCCTTTGCTCCAAAGAAAATAGTCAATCTTTACTCATAGCTAAAATTCTTCACTCCCAGTAAAACCTTCTAAATCTCCTCTGTACCATCTAGAATGCAATCACGCCCTTTCCATAACACAATGCCCATAACTGTATGCTGTTCTCTAGTGCAGCCCAGCAATTTAGTTTTTTTTTTAAATACACTTTTAATAAAACCTCCCTGCCCTAGTATTATATGTTTTTCTTTTTGGCCAAAAATAATTGTCTCTTCTTAACAGCTTTCGTGTGGGATTGCAATTTCTTACTTTCAAAGACCTAGCTCAAAGTTTCCTCAAAGGTCAATGTGTCATGCACTGCTGATTGTTCAATTTCACATAAAAATCTAAGCATTTATCTCTTCCCATGAAACTCCATTACACTGGATTCCAAAGGTTCCACTCTAACACTTATAATACAATTGCACTTCTTTCAAAGATAGCTTCATTCACTGCTGCGGGGTTTCTTTGAGTTCCAGTATTTATGGGTTGCCTTCACACCCATTCTCTGTTACCAAATAGTTTCTGGGATTTCAGTAAGCCCACATCTCCTCAGAGTCATCTGCACCACATTAGCTTTATGGAGATACCTTCTTTGGCTGCTCCTCTCTTTCCAGTCAGAGTCAAAAACTTCTACTTGCTCTCAGTTCCTCAGGACTTCACCTGAACCCTGGCTTCCTGGAATCTGCTGACTGCAGCGCACATGCTATGTGAAAACTCTTCTCATTGTGTCCAATCGCTGTCTAGCCACATAGTTTACCTTTCCCCATCCCCATAGGGTCATCAGTCTGGTTTTTCCACTACCACCCCCAGTAAGTGAAATGCGCTGCCAGTCGAAGTGGTTGAGGCAGGTACATTAACACATTTAAAAGGCATTTGAATAACTACATGGATAAGACAGGATTAGTAGGATATGGGCCAAATGCATGGAAATGGGGTTAGCGTGGACGGAATTTTGATCATAATGGACCAGTTTGGGCTAAAGGGCCTTTCTCCATGCTGTAGGTTTCTATGGCTCTATGAACTTTAAGTGGACTCCTACCTGCAGACTCCTAAAAAAATGAAATAGGAGCTGGGCTGAACATCCATGGCTTGTCCCAATCCGTGCAAGTGTGCCAGAATTGCCAGCTGTGCTGGAACTTGGCGTTGATAAGCTCCATGGTCACGCCACAGGAACACTCACATGGGAGCCTGAAACTACAGTTTATCACCATTGACTGACCCAAGTGAGCCCTTGTTCAACATCTGTGGAGACCAGAAAACAGTAACTACTAAATAACAAGATGCCAAAGGGGGACAACAATGGGAGAAGCAAACAAAAAAGTTGAGAGTGCATAATCATGAACTGTTTGTTTCTAAATAAAATTAAAAAGAAATGGAGAAAGAAAAACACATGAATAAAGCCAAAACCAGCAAAAAGAAACAAAACCGAATTGGGGCAGAGGTTAAGAACAAGAATTTTTCAACTGTGTTGAATCCAGAACATTATGTAGTACTGTCAGAATGCACAGCTTCTCTTTTGGCATCATGGACTTTTTCCAAATTAAAAAAATTGTAATGAGTGGCTGCATGTGTTCTAGCTATTTCTCTCTTTGATATATAAACATTTTTTATTCTAGTAATTTCCTGGTCCCTTCATGTACTGAAAAGTTGTGTCAACTTCCCTTTCAATTTCTACCCTCCTTTCAGTTTCACAATGTCCATCTCCAATTCTCCTCTTCCCTGATTTCTAATGTCTGTATTTCTGCTAACAGCTAATATTCATTTATGATCATCCTTAGTCCCACACCTCCCTTGACTGTTTCCTCACTCCCCACTCACTCTAATGACTGTGTTCCATTCTTTGTTTCTCCATTTCTCCTTATGGTCTAATGAAATCACTTCTATTGTACTATTTCCTATAGTATTGTCTTATACTTCAACAAGTGGACCCATTCCCCTACCGTCACTACCACCAGCGTGTTTGACAGGCCATTAACACTGTCTATTCTTTTAACTGTGTTTCTCCTCCCACATCATCATCTCCCTCGCAGAATCATAACAGAAGTCCCTGGTTCTCCCTTTCCACCAACTAATATTTCTGCTACCTCCAGCATAAATATACCACCAATGAAATAGACCTGTGCTCTTTCAGGGTTCAAAGGCACTGTCACTTCATTCGTGCTCTGGTCCACTTCTCCAGCAAACTCAACATCTCTCCTCCTGACAGCAGCTCTCTATGCAAGCACAGTTATAGAGTCATAGAGTCATAGAGATGTACAGCACGGACACAGACGCTTTGGTCCAACTTGTCCATGCTGGCCAAATATCCCAACCTAAGCTAGTCCCACCTGCCAACACCTGGGCCATATCCCTCCAAACCCCTCCAATTCACATACCCATCCAGATGCCTTTTAAGTGTTGCAATTGTACCAGCCTCCACCACTTCCTCTGGCAGCTCATTCCATACACGTACCACCCTCTGCGTGAAAAAGTTGCCCCCTAGGTCTCTCTCATATCTTTCCCCTCTCACCCTAAACCTATGCCCTCTAGTTCTATGTCTATTTATCCTATCCATGCCCCTCATGATTTTGTAAACCTCTATAAGGTCGCCCCTCAGCCTCCAGGGAAACACTCCAGGGAAAACGGCCCTAGCCTATTCAACCTCTCCCTGTAGTTCAAATCCTCCAGCCCTGGCAACATCCTTATAAATCTTTTCTGAAACCTTTCAAGTTTCACAGCATCCTTCTGATAGGAAGGAGACCAGAATTGCATGCAATATTCCAACAGTGGCCTAACCAAAGTTGGTGCAACACATTTCATCATCTCTCCCTTACATCCCAAACACCACTTCTTCATAAAGCAGTGACTTAGTAGTATTCTATAGTCTCTGCTCACAATATAATCCTTTCTACATTGGGAAATCCAAATGCAATTTGGTGACCGTTTTGTGGGAGCATCTCAGTTCAGGCTGCAAATGTGACTGAAGCATCCAGAGGCTTAACATTTTAATTCTCTACCTCGCGTACTTCGATGTTTCTGTCCCATGCATCCAGCATGCACTGAAGTTCAAATGCACGAAGAACAGCATCTTCAATTCTGAAAATTGACTTTCAAGCCTTTGGGCTCAACGTTGAGTCCGACACCTTTTGGTTCATAATCTGTGTCCCCCATTTCTTTCCTTTCTCTTTCAAAACATTAATATATGCTTTCCAGAAGCCTCAATGCCTGTTCAGAAATAGTGTTCCCAGGCCTCTGATGATGGCAATGAACCTGATCAATTTGCTCTGTTCCTGAAATGTTGGCATTAATTGTAGAGCCTCTTTATTGCCCTTGACTAGATTTTACAATTGATTGAGATTCTAGGCCAAGTGAGAGGGCACTAAGAAGAGAATAGGCGGGAGCCATGTGTTGTTCACATTGGCTAGTGGTGGCAGATTGCTTAATGTCTGGCATTAAGTGTAGAATGTGCAAACAGTGCATTGGAATGAAGAATGTACAAAATAATATTTACCCCTTGCATTTACCAAACTTGTATGCTATTTAGTTTTTTTACCTTGTGATTGCGGAGGTGATTCTAAAAGAAATTGCTGAAAATATTTTGAAAAATGCCATAGAAAAATATATATCAAAATGCAAATTGTAATATTCTCAATAAAGCATTGACTTGAGTTCAGAAAAAAAACAACATAGTTATGCTCTACATTTAGATTTATGTGGAGTTTTTGAAGTTTGCTTTTTCTTGCAACCTGACTAAATAAAATATTTCTGGTATCATTTGGGGGGTTTTATTTTGTTTATTTATGTTTTTTGTCATTTCTCTTTACTCTGTATATTAGCTGGGAAGATGAAATATGCATATGTGGTTCAATAGGAATTGCTGCCTCAAACAGTCTTGTCTCAAATTACTAAAATGTAATTCTGAAAGTAAATGACACTTGAGAGGTGCACCCATTTGACATTGTGGCTCAACATTTATATTGTTGCACATATATCTTTTTATCCTCTTGATTTTCTTGGAGAGGCACTTAATACACAATTATTGTCAGAGCTGAGCAAAGTCAGTGAGGATTTATATACACTATATGACCATGAAGATAACCTTGGACGGTATCACTTTTCTGTTATTGAAATTAGATTTTAAACTTTTTCTTTAAATCAGAATTCAGCTTTGTCAAAGGTACAGTCTCAGCTTGCAACCTCAGATGAAATACATCTGCATCTAATGCCTGGTTGACATGGCCAAATTCAGACACATTCCAATTTGTTCATAGGATGTGGTTGTTACTGGTGAGGCCAGCATTTATTCCACTTACCTAGGTAAATTATCATGGATCTGAACACTTGGATCCTATAAACAGTGCAGACCCTGATTTAAGTAATTGGGTACTAAAGTAGTTTAAACTAAGACAGTGGTAGTCTTCTCTGGCACTAACTTTCACAATGTCAAGCTCCATTTGAGTGCGAGAAGGTGGTGAGCTAAAGCCCAGCACAGTGACTTGAATACACAATCTAGCTTCATTATTGTCTGGTGTTATCTTCTGGATAAAAGGTGCCACCAACTTGCTGAGATAGATGTGAAAGTTCTTCAGGGCATATTTTGAAGAACTGAATTGTGTAGTTATCTTGGTCAATGCTCATACCCAAAACACATCAACTGATTACTCATCTCAGTGCTGTTAATAGGAGAACTTGCATTGGTCGGTTTGATGGCTATCTTTTATTTGTTATTTATTGCCCATCACTGATTACTCTTGAGGAGTTGTGGTGAACCATCTTCTGATGAAAACTCATATCAGACACAACATCAACTCTATTTCTCTGTCAACAGATGCATCCAGACCTGCTGAGTTTCTCCACCACTTCTCATTTTTATTTCAGATTTTCAGTATCCATAATATTTCATTTTTATTCTTGAATATGTGTGTCTTGTTAGATTATCTCACAAGGCAGCGAAGTGTCAATCAACTTAACTTCTCTTGAAGTCATTTGTCAGTGAAGCACCTCTGAACCTCCTGTTGATATGGAGTGCATAAATAAATGCAACTTATTTATTTTGTTTGACAATTTACATTGTTTGCTGTTTTCAGGGCACATTTACAGAAATCCCAGCGAGTAACATTCGGCAAGTGATTGCACGGAGACTAACAGAGTCCAAGACAACAATCCCTCATTCGTATGCTAGCATTGACTGTAACATTGACCAAGTCTTAAAGCTGAGGAAACAGCTAGCCAAAGGTGAGTTTTGTTGTCAGACCTAGCATTTATTTCTTAAGTTCCTTGACCTCTATCATCAAAGTCTTATGACATTAATGCTATAAATGTAAAATGAATGAAGAAAACTCTTGGATCAGGAAATATGTAAAAGAGACATTTAGGCTAATATTTTGCTCAGCACTGCACATTGCTCTTTCTCTTTCAGGCAGTGAATGTTACACAGATACTTGCATTTTCGTTAATAATGATATTAGTGACTGAATTAATATTGCCCCCAACCAAATAATGGATCACATTTTCTCAGCGTTACCTTCATGGTCATATAGTGTATATAAACTTTGATGTCATAGCATGGTTTTGCCAGCATCACAGTTGATGATAACGGAACAGATTGTATCTTACCATTTCTTTCCTTATGCCTCTCAGTATGTCTCCCTTTTAAACCAATGATAACTGCACACTGAAGGAAACAAATATCTATGACCTGAGTAGGCAACTAATTGACTATCTCTTTGATCATATTTACAAGAGTTGAAGAGAGGTCGTAAATTGTTTTAAAGTCTATACTTTCTTGTTTAAACTTTAAAATGAACTTGATTGAGCTACAACTTGAACTGCCAATCACATGATTCATATGATCACAGTTGACCATAACTTCTGGAAAGATTCCACTCAATGGTTAACTGAATAGGACATAACTCTGACATCGTCCTCCTGGTCTGTCACACTTTTACATTGTATACATCTTGCAGTCCACCGACACAGAAATACCAATAGTCAAGATGTCTCCTGTCACCATTCTGAACACAAGGGATATTTTATAACTCATTATGTCTTCATGGTGCTATTGGTTCACCATTGATCTCATATAAATGAAAAATGGTTCAGACTGGAGAGAGAGAGGCCAGTTGTTACATAGAAATTACCTCACCAAGTTGAATCGGATTCATCCACAAACTCCATCGCAACACGAAAAATTCCTGTTTGTTGAAAAAACGTTCAGATGTAATTTCTGAATTCTGAATTTCAGTCTGCCATATACATCAAACCAGTCCATCAAACCAGTGACACCACAGCCAAACTCCAGGTTTACCAGAGACTGTTTCTAGTCCAAATCATCATTAAAATCCAATTCTGAAAGAAACCGCAGGAAAAGTAGGCACAAATGTCATCTTACTGTGCCCTTTTCAACAAATGTCCTTACCTTTGAGTTTTGATTTATTCTTAATTGTAAACCCTTTCCATTTTTTTTCCATTCCTCAGATAGATGTGTACACAATAAAAGAACAGAAATGTACACAACTATCTGCTGATCCTTAGCCTGATAATCACTAACTCTACGCTGCTGCAGCACATTTACTTTGTGGTGTCTTCTGGGGAAAAATAAAACTTTACACCATTCAAAGCTAGGCAGAGGTTCAGCACAAAATAATGGCAAAGCAGTGCATCTTTCTCTCATGATGCACAGATAGCATTGAGACTGCACTGCCAGAGCATGCTTTGAAGCCATGTTTAATCAAGACATTCCATAGGGAATTGAAAGATTGTTTGAAAGGGAAGATTGTGCAGGGTTACAAAGAGAATGGCACCAGGTGCAGTGCTCATTTGGGTAGCCAGCATAGATGTGATGGGCCAAGTACCATCTCCTGCATTGTAACCGTTCTGTGATTCTATGAACTAGGGCAGCAATTTTTTGTATTTAACCTGAATGAGAGAAGTTTCAATTTGGCAGTCAGTCACTACCGTTTATGCTACCAACATAAAATAAATTGAGCATTGCACTGTTTTTTGACGGTGATTTAAGAACCAAGCAACTGATTCAAATGGAATTACTGCTTACATATTTGTTATATATTTGGAATGATATGAGATTTCTTATTTAATGCAATGTAACATTTGCTGGAATTTGCACAGCGGGTATTTGAGTTTGAGTCGGAAGTTTTCTGGGTTTTTATTTTGTTTGCAAATATGTTTCAATAACAGAGTCCTGTAGTTTCATTCCTGAATCTTGGGTTTAACATTACCTCAGACTACTGAGTGTAAGTATTATTTAGTTTCCTGCAGGTTTAAATTGACGACATGCAACACTAACTGACCCAGTCTCTTGCTTCTTCCGTTAGGTTCGTCAGCTAAATAGCCCATAATTTTATCCTTTTATAAATAGCTAAACAAACCATAATAGACAAAGTGTAGGAGAGCCAGGAATAGGATTCATACCACGTAATGTGTGTTTCGAGAGGTTTCCCACACTTCAAACACTGTACTCCCAGTTGTTCTTGTTGCACTGAATCATTAAATCATAACAGTGTGGAAAAAGGCCATTCAGCCCATCGAATCCACACGACTCTCTGAACGGCATCCCACCCAGACGCACCCCCTTACCCTATCCCTGCATTTTTTCCCATGGCTAATCCACCTAGCCTGCACATCCCTGAAGAGTATGGGCAATTTAGCGTAGCTAATTTATCAAACCTGCTCATCTTTGGACTGTGGGAGGAAACCACAGCACCTGGAGAAAAACCCTCTAAAGCACTGAGAACATGTAAATTTAACGCAGCCTGAGGCTGGAATCAAACCTGGGTTCCTGGTGCTGTGAGGCAGCAGCGCAAACCACTGAGCCACCCACTGTATAGAATAAGGAATTTCTTACCATATTAGCACAATCTGTAGGTAGTAATTCGATTTGAAAGGGTTCGGGAGAGATTTACCAGGATGTTGTTGGGAATAGGGGGTTTGAGTTATAAGGAGAGGCTGGGACTTTTCTTTCACTGAAGAGGTGACCTTATAGAGTTTTATAAAATAATGAGGGGTATAGATAAGGTGAATGGCACGTGTCTTTTCTCTAGGATGGGGGATTTCAAGATAAGGGGACATATTCTTAAGGTGACAAGAGAAAAATTTTAAAAAGATATGGGGGCAGTTTTCCTTTACAGAGTGGTTCATGCATGGAATGAAGTTCCTGAGGAAGTGGTGGATGTGGCTGCAGTTACAGCTTTTAAAAGACATTTTAGATAGGTATGTGAATAGGAAATGTTTGAAGGCATATAATTCAAGCACAGGAAGGTGGGACTAGTTTAGTTTGGGACTGTGTTTGGCTTGGACTGGTTGGACTGAATGGTCTGTTTCTGTGCAGTGTGAATTTGACTCTCATGCCTGAGTCAAATTGTATAAAATTGGAATTAAAGTTAGAGTGCACCACCCAATTTATTATGTGTTGCTAGTGGAGAGAAGAATCATTATGGGGTAGTGACTAATTATCTAATTGTGTACTCAATCTCATCAAGAGAATTAGACACCAATGTGCACCAAAATCTCAAAACATGGTCATTGTGCATTTGACCTGTAGCTACTGTCTGCAAGGTACATTGGCTATGCCAAAATATTTCAAGTTTATTGAGCAGCAGCTAAGAACCAACAACCGAAAGTGAAACCAGCAGTGGTTTTTAGGCTTCCATGTATCTCTGATTGAGGTGAATTTCGTAACTGTATTCTGTGCTAATCATGAATTATGTAGTCTCTCTTTACTTTGAGAAGTGCAGGATGCATGCTAATGTTCCGCACAATGTGCTTTCCATTTATAGTATGGGACAGTATTTCATGGTACCACCGTTCAACTGTCACAGCGATTGTCACATCTCTCACTAGAAATTTTGTTGCAATCCAGGGCATGCTAATATTGTGCAATATTTCTTTTGGCTTGAACCCCCCGATTGGAAGCCAAAGTTTGCTTTCTTTGTATTCCCTTCATATGTTAGGCCAAGCCTACAGCTCACCTCTGAGTGTGTAATGTCTTCTTCAGGTCTAAGTGGTCAGTTTCTGCTGTCCTATTGTTTAGACTGCAGAACATTTGCTGAGGCTTTCTTGTCCTCTTTTTATCTGGTAACTCATAGAAGCTCCATTTAAATTACCAGGTAAATGCTCAATACAATAAATAAGTTCCCTGGAAGCCGGATGAGAGAATGTCCCTTTCCTCCCTTTATTTTCAAAGTATATAGCTGAAGCAACTTGCAGAATTTCCAGCCATTTTATCAATAATCACACAGTTTAATATGGAGGCGGTGAAATCCCATGTTGTATTTTCAGTGACTTTATTTGTACTGTCTGGTTCTCTGTTCTAGTTTTGAGGAGCAGACGGTGCATGAGCTGAATCCAATGTAGGACAGTGTTCCTGCTTCTGTCACAGCAAGGGGAGAAAAGAAGCTTCTATTTCAGACTCATATCGTTTTGTCAAATATGAATGCAAAATAATGATTGTGTAAAAGAGAGTCAGTGGAATGCCATGAACTCCCTGAAGGTACTTGTGGCTTACAGAAAAAAAGAATCTTCTTTACTGCCCGTTTAATACCTCACTTTCCCAGTTTAAGCATTGTGCCTCATGAGGCTAAATAAATTTGAATAATCCTCCCTCCCCTAGTTCGTCACCAGAATGTGGGAGGTAAACCAAACTGACTTGTCTGAGAGACTTTACTGTCTGAAACTGCTGACTGCTAGCTCTACTATGCTTAGGACCACAGCTGTCACAGACCACTGGAACTTCAGGCATGTCAAATGACTACGTTTCAACTCTTACCACCACCTTTCTCCCCTGTCCACCCAACATTTGTTTTTAAAAGGTTCCCATGTAGACCCTATTAACATTTAAGAATCTCTAGTCAAAAAATTAATCAGGCGTTTGTGTCATACCGTCTCACCTTACTTGCCAAATCCAGGATCTGTTGCTGTTGGCTGTTTGCTGAGTGCCCATGCCACAGGTTCAGCAGTAACCGGAACCCCCCACCCCCAGACACCAATGTTGCACCAAAACGTGGGTTGCAAAAGCCCACATTGAATTACAACAATGAGCATTCACATTATCCAGATAATGTGTCTGACCGGAATGGCATCTTCCTTGCATTTATCATCCCAATTACTTGTTTATGATTGAACTGCGATCTCCGTTTCTAAGGGATGTTTGGATTTTGTTTGTTCAAGTATTCCAGTAGGATTTAACACTGGAATTTATTTGTGGGATGTAGGCATCACTGGCTGGGCCAGCATTTATTGTCTGGCCTTACAGGTGGTGGTGAGCTGCCTTCTTGAACTGCTGCTGTCCTTGTCAGTGTAGGTAGACCCAAAATACTGTTACGGATGAACTCCAGGATTTTGACCCAGTGACACTGAACAAACTGCGTTATTTCCATATCAGGATGGTGCATGGTTGGAGAGGAGCTTGGAGCTGGTTGTGTTCTCTTGTGTCTGCTTCCCTTTCTTCTAGATGGTAGTGGTCATACGTTTGAAATGTGCTGTCTGCAGAGCCTTGCTGACTTGCTACAATGTGTACTGCTGCTACTGAATGTTGGTAATTGAGAAAATGGTACCAATTGACCAATTTGTCCGGGATGGTGTCAAGCTGCTTGAATGGTGTTGGGAGTGTTACACCACACTCCTAACTTGTACCCAGTAGATGGTGAACATGCTTTAGGGAGTCAGGAGGTGAATTACCTGCTGCAGAATTCCTATCCTCTTATTTTGCAGCCACCTTTAATGAACAGAAACCTGAATTAAAAGAAAATCATGTGAAGTCCACTTGAAGGGATAATTAAAACCAGCCAAAGCTATTTGGATATCAACAACAAATGATGTGAAACCACACAAAAATGCTTCAGTGATCCTGGAGACTTTTGTAAATAAAATGGCAGCATTTTATCCTGTTTGTTTTATTATAATGAGTATTGAGTGTATAACCTAGTTTTCTCTTTTAATAGCTGCCCTTTCCCTCAAGCCTATACCCTTGCTATGCTTTTGTGCACTCATAAGAGATAATAATCACCATACTTCCACTAATCTGCTGGATTTAACAAGAGGTACACACTGCAATCCAACCCTCTTTAAAATGTCTGATGTATCTGAAAGTCATATCTTTATAGCTAAATGATTACACCTTACTTGGCAAATTCAGACCACAGTCAGAAGAATGGAGTATTTGGAATATTAATGTTTATTAAGGTAAAGTGGTATCCTTGAGGCTGGAGATGGCTGGAAAGAGATCCAAGATGTGCAGTGTAGCAGGGCCCAAGAAGTGGAGCCTACTGAAAAGATTGGGAACGGGTTGCAAAAAGGCCACAATTCTGTGGGGCCTGGGGGAGGAGGGGAGTGATGGCTGGCCCTGACAACGAATATAAGGGTTTCAAGCGATGTGAGGCGGGTAGGTCAGAGACAGCATTATGGAAGTGAAAATGAATGGGTTGTATCTGGAGGGGCTATGGGAATGAAGATGACAGTGTGCTATGTCTCCCTGTCTCATTTTGTTGTTATATTCATCACAAGGACCATATAAACAACCCACTCAATGTTTAATCAGATTCCAGTTATCCAGCTGGAAGACTAATGTGCATTATATTTACTGAAAGGCTCAGACGTTCATTCCTGGTCTCCTCTTCCCCAACACCAACCTGCCATAAAGCCCAGCTAGTCCCCTCCATTTCAGTCTTGTTGCATGCTCTAATCTCTGTTGAGTGGACAGGTAATTTACATCATGATCTCTGTTAGTGCTCCTATATAACTAGCTATCTGGGCACACTATAACTTGTGTTGTTGGCTCTCCAGAGAATGTCTTTCCAATCAGCACAGACGAATCTCTATTACAATGCAGTTAACACACAGTCCAAAGTCTGGTGCATTCCAATATGGCCACGATATTTAAGAGATGATAAAATAGCACCGGTTTCATTCATTCTATCTCGGTACTGAGGGTCACTTGTAGGTATCCCTTGAAAGATTTGTGTTGCCATCTCATTGCAGGGCAGCACGGTGGCTCATTGGTTAGCACTGCTGCCTCATCAGGGACTGGGATTAGATTCCAACCTTGGGTCACTATGTGGAGTTTGCATATTCTCACTGTGTCTGCATGCGTTTGGTCCAGGTGCTCCAGTTTCCTCCCAGAGGTGTGCAGGCTAAGGAATGAGCCATGGTAAATGTGGTCAAACAGGGATAAAGTCTGGGAGGGATGATCATCGCAGAGTCAGTGCAGACTCAATGGCTCAAATAGCCTTTGTATTAATTGTGTGATGGGTTGGAAGTGTGCAGCCAAAAGGTATGGGGCTACTGTCAAAAGCCAGAATTCCAGTTAGGCTGGCAAAGCACAGTGGTAAATGTTGAATATCTAGGTGCTGATGGCTGCAGGAGAGTGCTCTCTAAAGCCCTTCCATTTCATCTCTTCCTCCAATATAATCCCTGCAGAGCCACTTTATTTCAGACTTGTCCTTCTTGCTATTATTTCTGGAGCTGCCAGTTCATGTTTAACACTGTTCAGGCAAGAGCTGAACAGAGAGAGTTTTCAGAGCAGAGTTAGCTGTCTTGACTTGGGTAGAAATAGCAATGTTTCTACTGTATAACATTTTAAGTGCTTCCTCTTCAATCAATAGATGTATATGAAGTGAGACATTTTGTTTTGGATATAGAGCCTGAACTGTTCATTAAATCTAAGTTTAGAGATCATTCTTTGTACCAAGATACTGTTAACTATGTATTATTTGAGTACAAATCAGTAATTATTGAAGGCTTGCATTTAGAAACTGGCTTTGATTACATTATGAAATTGCTCAAATTCAGAGTTCACGAGGGCCCAGCCAATGACTCCGACAGCCCATGAACAAAATTTTTTTTGTTTTCTTCGTATAGATAATTGTCTGTGAGCTTGGACCAAGTAGATAGCTTTAGCAAACACAGTATATCACATACCACAAACTGTATCACACTGACACCAAACCATGAGACCCTGTGACACAGACACCACAGGCAATATATGACCCTGTATCCCACACACATATGCACTCACACATCGCAGACAGTGTATAATCCTGTTTTAAATACACACACCACAGACCAGGACCCGATATGTCTCTCACCTTGTTGTATGAACACACATCACAGACTGTGACTCTGTACCTCATAACACTGCAGACTATGGGAGATCCCGTACCACCAAATAAAGTCACACAGCAGACTGAACCATCCTGTGGTCCACACATGAGTACTATAAACTATGTGTAACCCTGGAATAGGAATGCACGTCCCCACAATATGACCCTGCACCTTATAAACACATTCCTGATGACCGGCTTATGCCCAAAACGTCAACGCTCCTGCTCCTCAGATGTTACCTAACCTGCAGTGCTTTTCTAGCGCCACACTTTTCCACCCTGATCTCCAACATCTGCAGTCCTCACTTGCTCCTTATAAACACGGCAGATTATGTGAGATACCATACTCCACACCAACACACGCCCTCCACAGACTGCATATGGCCCCACACATACACTACAGACTGTGCAGAGCTCTAATGTAATACAGGACTACTGCTGCAGGCCACTGACAAGCTGACATTGTCCTATAATATCAACATGATTTGGAGATGGATCAATCCTGTCGTATAAGTTCATTGATTACTGTAATATGACATCACATTCGCAGCATGTTGCACAAGACACTTAGACTGTGACAAGGATTGGAGCCAATGCAGGGAAGGCCTGATTGCTGTTCACCGCCTACGTTTATTTCTGCTTCCTAGTCATGGAGTTCAGTAGAAACTGTGCTCCTGTGCTGAGGACCACACAGGTTCCTCTCTTTTTCCTATTTCCTCCTAACCACCTCAAATGCACATTCAAAGCTGGAGGAGTATTACGTACTGTTCATACATAATATTGATTGTGGCCGAAGTTAAAAATCGCAGGTTATAGTCCAACAGGTTTATTTGGAAGCACTGGCTTTCGGAGTGCTATTCCTTCTTCAGGTGGTTGTGGAGGTTAAGATCATGCTCATAGAATTTATAGCCAAAGGAGTCCAGTGTCATGGATGTGCTCCAGTAAACAACCTTAGGGTGATCTGGTGAAAGATAGTATTCTGAGGCCACTTGATCTGAAATGTTTTCTCTTTTTGTTTCAACATCTGCAGTTCTTTCAATTTTTATAAAGATTGTGCACTGTTGGGAATACAAATTTAAGGACCATGAGAATACTCAATATCGATACGTCTGACTACCTCTAACTCTAAAAGTTGAACTGCAATTTCTATTCAAAGACCCGAATCTAACTTAACTTTCCAACTGAATTGAATATTTTCTATCACTCTGGTGGTCAGTATTTTGAACTCATCAATAGAAAACTCAGGGTACCATGGTAAATTGTCCAATTTTATTCTTTGAGATCCTTGGCCCACGAAATACTTTTCCCTTTTTTCTTAAAAATCATGTGCATCTCTGCAGAGCAGTATTGTCGTTTTGTTATCTGAATGTTTATTGGGATTAAGGGAGTATCATTTAATTTCAGATTACAATTATGAATCAGTCTTAAAGAATAAATTTAGTTTGTAACAAAGTTACTTCTGAGTTTGAAGAAATCATGTGAAATTCTCTTTTATTCTGGATAACAAGAATAAAGGAAAGGGCTTGGCCATTTTGATGATTAAATCAAAACTAGCTGATTAAAATAAAACAAAAAACTGCAGATGCTGAAGATCTGAAATATAAATGTAAATTTGTGGAAAAACCCACAAGATCTGGCAGCATCTCTGGAGAGAAAACAGATAGCGTTTCAAATCCAGTCACAACAGACTGTCCACACCCATGATGAACAAGTGAACTTTCTCTGGACTGCTTTCAATGCCTGTTTATCCTTCCTCAAATATGGAGCTCAAAACTGTTCACAGTATTCTAGACATGGTCTAACTGGTGCCTTGTTAAATTTTAGCATGACTTCATTCTCTTTGAAATAAAGGCCAGCAATCCATTTACCTTCCTTATTATCTTCTTGCATGCTAGCTTTTTGTGATTTATGCATGAGAACGCCCAAATCCCCCTCTGCTGTAGCTTTTTGAAGTCCTTCTCCATTTAAATAATATTCAGCTCCTCTGTTCTTCCTGTCAATGTGCATTAATTCATATTTCCCCCACATTATATTCCATCTGTCATATTTGCCCACTCAACTAAACGGTCCATATTCTTCTGCAGCATCTTCAAGTCATCCACACCACTTGCCTTAAATAAAGACAATAGATATAGGAGCAGAATTAAGCCATTCAGCCCATCGAGTCTGCTCTTCCATTCGATTACGGTTGATATATATCTCAACTCATCTCCTGCCTGCTCCCAGTAACTCTTGATCCCCTTATCAATCAGAAACCTATCTATCTCTGTCTTAAATACACTCAATGATTTGACCTCCACAGTCCTCTGTGGCAATGAGTTCCACAAATTAACTGCCTTCTGACTGAAGAAATTTCTCCTCATCTCAGTTATCCCTTTACTCTGAGGCTGTTCCCTCAGGTCCTACTCTGTCCTAGTAGTGCAAACATCATCTGCATATTCACTCTATCCAGGCCTCTCCGTATCCTGTAAGTTTCAGTCAGACCTCCCCTCTTCATCCTTCATCCTCCATCGAGTACAGACCCAGAGTCCTCAACCACCCCTCATATGGCAAGTCCTTCATCCCTGAGATCATCCTTGTAAACCTCCTCTGGAAACCATCCAATGCAAGCACATCCATCCTGAGATACAGAGCCCAAAACTGCTCTCAATAATTCAAATGCAGTCTGACCAGAGCCTTCTACAGCCTCAGCAGTACACTCCTACTCTTGTATTCTAGCCCTCGCAAAATGAATGCTGACATTGCATTTGCCTTTCTAACTGCCAACTGAATCCACATGGTAACCTTAAGAGAATCCTGAACTAGGACTCCCAAATTCCTTTGTGTTTAAGATTTCTGAAACCTTTCTCCTTTTAGAAAATAGTCTACACCTTTATTCTTACTTGCAAAGTGCATAACCTCTCTCTTTCCCACACTATATTCCATCGACAATGTCTTTGCCCACTCTCCTAGCCTGTCCAAGCCCTCTGCAGCCTCCCTACTTCCTCAATACTACCTCTCCCTCCACTTATCCTCAAGTCATCTACAAATTTAGCAACAATGCCCTCAGTTCCTTTGTCCAGATCAGTAACATAAAACATGAATAGTTTTGGTCCCAATACAGATCCCTGTGGGACTTCACTTGTCACGGCTGCCTTCCTGAAAAAGACCCCTTTATCCCTACTCTCTGCCTTTCACCAGTCAGCCAATCCTTTATCCATGCCAGTACCTTACCCCTAACACCATGGGCTCATCTTATTTAGCAACACCTTGTCAAGCACCTTCTGGAAATCCAAATAGATCATGTCTGCTGACTCTCTGTCTAACTTGTTTGCTATTACCTCAAAGAATTCTAATGAATTTATCAGGCATGACCTGTCCTTGATTAAGCCATGCTGATTCTGCCTTATTTTACCATGCACTCTCAAGTACTCCGCAATCTCATCCTTAATAACGGACTCTAAAATCTGACCAATGACCAAGGTCAGGCTAACCGCCTGATAGTTTCCTGTCTTCTGCTTCTCTCTGTTCTTAAATGGTGGGGGTGTTACATTAGTCATTTTCCAGTCCTCTGGGACCCTTTCTGACTCCAGTGATTCCTGAACGATCATCCATCAATGCCTCTACAATCTTCTCTGCTATCCCTTTCAGAACTTTGGGGTGTAGTCTGGGTGATTTAGCCAACTTCAGATCTTTCCTTAGTGATGGCCACTACACTCACCTATGCTCCCTCACTCTCTCGAAGTTCTGATAATGTTGCTGGTGTCATCAACTGAGAGAACTGATGTAAAGTACCTTTTCAGTTCATCTGCAATTTCTTTGTTCCCTCTCAATATTACTTCTGCCTCATATTTCAGTGGTCCAATGTCCACTCTTCTCTCTCAACTTTTTAGTTCTTGAAAAAAACTCTTGTAATCTTATATTAGTAGCAACTGTTACGACACAGAGTAAACCCCTCTACTAATTTAAACCCAACACACACACAGAAGCTCAACTCACACAGTAATCTGTTAAATTTCGAGAGGCAAAGAACGATCCCAGATTTCACTATTTAAAGTAAAAATTAACAATTTTATTCTTTAAGTTGCAAAAAGAACATTAAAACAACAATTATCTTTTACCTCCCACTCTACAATGCTGGTCTGATTTTTTTTTAGAAACCTTGATTAACATTTACAAAACAAAAATTACGTTTCAAAAGCAGTGAGCTTTGTTGATTCTCCTTTGTAGATTTTCCTCTGTATTTTCCTGGGTCGTCTTTTCTTCGGTCTTCTGTGACACAACTTCTCCTATGGACAGGTACCTTTCAGAGAGCTCGTCGGCTAGCGTACTGTACTTGTTGGTACTCTTGGCGTTTTTCCCTCTAACTATTCCAAATGTCCAGTTTTATACACCAAAACTTCAGATCATTTCATTGGTTTGATGTCATCCCAAACAATAAAATTCAAATTCGATTGGATTTTGGTATCTGGTGCATAATTTAAACTGGCCGAATTTGAATTTTTGTTCCATGGCAATCCAACTCCAGCTATTTGTTTCAACCAAATGTTACGTTTTTAAGTTGTTCAGCACACTCTGTGCTTTCAGTCCTTGTCAACTTCCTCTCTCTCTCGTAAAGGTACCTGTACACACCTACCATAATACTACCATAGTCTCAAGATTCATCTTCTCCCCCGCCTCATTGCTTTTATCGTTATCCTCTGCTTCCCGATCCTCTAATATCTCACTAATCTTCATTATGTTGTATGTTTTTTCTGTTCCTTTTGTGCTGTCCTTGACTTCCTTTGTCAGCCATGGTTGCCTCATTCCCCCTTGGTATGTTTATTCTTCTTTAAGATTAATTTTTGCTGTGCTTCCCGAATTATGCCAAGAAACCCCCAACACTGCTAACCCCGTCTTGCCTGCTGGAACTTCCCTTCCAATTGACTCTGACCAACACCTCCTTCACATCGGTAACTACACAGATGCAGTTGTAATACCATTACATCTGATTCAAGCTTCCCCCTCTAATACTGCAGAGTGAGTTCTATCATATTCTGGTCACTGCTCCTGAGGGGTTCTTTTATCTTATGCTCCCTAATCAAGTCTGCTTCAATACACATCACCAAATCCAGAATTTCCTGGTCCCACTGGGCTCTACCATAAGCTGCTGAAAAATCCAATCTCATGGACATTTCACAAATTCCTTTTCTTGAAATCCAGTACCAACCTGATTTACCCAGTCCACCTGCATATTGAAGTCCCCTGTGATTATTGTAATAGCGCCTTCCTTACATGACTTTTCGATCTCATTATATATTTTCTTCCCCACCTATGAACTTCAGTAAGGCATTCGACAAGGTTCCGCTTGGTAGGCTGGTTAGCAAGATTAGACCACATTGAATTCCAGCCATTGAGAACCAGCCGTTTGGTTATCGAACTGGCTTGAAGATAGAAGACAGAAGTGGTGGAGGGTTGCTTTTCAGACTGGAAGCCTGTGACCAGTAGTGTGCCACAAGGATCATTGCTGGATCCACTGCTTTTTGTCATATACATGAATAATTTGGATGTGAACATAGTAGGTATAATTAGTAAGTTGGCAGATGCCACTAAAGTTGGAGGTGTCATGGACAGCAAAGGTTACCTCTGAGCACAAAGAGATAGGACAATGGGCCGAGGTGTGGCAAATGGAGTTTAATTTAGATAAATGTGAGGTGCTGTATTTTGGAAAGGCAAATCAGGGCAGGATTTAAAGGTCCTGGGGAGTGTTGCTGAACAAAGATATTTTAGTGTGCAGGTTTATAGTTCTTTGAAAGTGGAGTCTCAGGTAGAAAGGATGGTGAGGAAGGTATTTGGTATGTTTTACTTTATTAGTTCAAGCATTGAGTAAAAGAGTTGGGAGGTCATGTTGCGGCTCAACAGGACATTGATTAGGCCACTTTTGGAATATTGCATGCAATCCTGGTCTCCCTCCTTTAGGAAGGATGTTGTGAACCTTGAAAGGGTTCAGAAAGGATTTACAAGGATGTTGCCAGGGTTGGAGGGTTTGAGCTATAGGGGGAGGCTGAATAGGCTAGGGCTGTTTTCCCTGGAGCGTCGGAGGGTGAGGGGTGACCTTGTAGAGATCTATAAAGTCATGGGGGCCATGGATAGGATAAATAGACAAAGTCTTTTCCCTGGTTTGGGGGAGTTCAGAATTAGAGGGCATAAATTTAGGGTCAGAGGGGAAAGATTTAAAAGGGACCTAAGGGGCAATTTTTTCACACGCAGGCTGGTGGGTGTGTAGAATGACCTGCCAGAGATAGTGTTGGAGGCTGGTACAATTACAACATTTAAAAGGTATCTGAATAGGTATATGAATAGGAAGGGTTTAGAGGGATATGGCCAAATTCTGGCAAATAGGACTAGATCAGTTTAAGATATCTGGTCGGCATGAACGAGTTGGACCGAAGGAACTGTTTCCATGCTGGAATTATGATGTGGTGGCTAGAAGGCCTGTACACAACTCCATCAGGATCTTTTTTCCTTTACAGTTCCTGAACTCTGCTCTCAGATTCTACACCTTCCAACTGTGTCACTTCTTGCTATCTATTTAATATCACTCTTATGAACAAGACATTATTGTTACTTATTCTGGAAACTGAAGAATCTCTGCTGACCCCTCACCCTTTTCCCCCCTGCCCTTAACTTTATCCATAAGTTTCCATGTAGGTGAACACCCCCACCCCCACATCTGGTTTTGTTGTCAGCTGTAGTTCACTATCCTCTTTCAAGTCGTTAGTACATACTGTAAATAATTGTGCCCCCAGTGTTGTTGACCCCTGTAGTGCTCCACAATTTACAGATTGTAAATTCTATTTGTTAGCCAATCCTGTATTCATGTCATGAACTCTTATATAACCTTATCAAAATCCAAATATATTACATCTCCTGGTTCCCTTTTTTTATCCTGCTTATTAACTGATCAATTTATTAGAATTCTTTGAGGAGGCATAACTTTTAAATGCACTTCTATTAGGTCCTTCGTAACATTTTACCAATAACAGACTTATGCTATCTGACTTATAGTTACGTATCTCTGTCCCTTTTTATAAGTAATAAGATAGAGAGTATGGAAGGGTTTAGGAATCAAACTTCAAGTACAGCAGATATGGGGACAACTATGAGAACGGTGATGGTCAGTGCAAGACTGAGGGTGTTGTACTTACATGCATGCAGTAAGCAAAACAAGGTAAATAAGCTTGTAGTGTTATTTGACCTAGGCAGGTACAATGTTTTGGGTGGCAAAGTGGCTCATGGGTGGCATGGTAGCTCACTGGTTTGCACTGCTGTCTCACAGCGCCAGGGACCCAGGTTCGATTCCAGCCTCAAGCAACAGTCTGTGTGGAGTTTGCACACACTCCCCATATCTACGTGGGTTTCCTCTGGATGCTCCAATTACCTCCTACAATCCAAAGATAGACTGAGCTAAATTGCCCATAGTGTTCAAGGGTGTGTAGGTTAGGTGCATTAGTCAGGGGTAAATGTAGAGTAGTGGAGCAGGGGAATGGGTCTGGGTGGGCTACTCTTTGGAGGGCTGGTGCGGACTTGTTGGGCCAAAGGGCCTGTTTCCATACTGGAGGGATTCCATGGTTCTATGAAATAAGGGTATTACATTGGCAGTTTCTCAATTTTTCTGAGACATTTGTAGAATCTAAGGATTCCCAAAGGATTACTACCAACACATCCACTATCTCTGCAGCTGTTTCTTTTAATGTCCCAGAATGCAACCCATCAAGTTCAGGTGACTTATTGACCTTTAATCCCATTAGTTTCTCTAAGTTTTCAGAAGTTATAGTGTTATATTTATTTTCTTACCTGCGTTTGCTACTTCATTATTGAGGGTGCTTTTTGGAATGCTATTGTTGTTTTCACCCTGAATGTTGGTACAAAGTATTTATTCAACCCCTCTGCCATTTTCTGTTTCCCCAACCTCATTCTTTCGTTCACTTTGATCTCTCTCTTTGTTTTTACATATTTAAAGAAACTCTTGTTGGCCATTTTTATATAACTTTCGAGTTCATTTTCTCCCCTTTTTTTTTGGTGATCTTTTGGCTTTTAAAATTCTTCCAATCCTCTGGTTTACCATTATGCCACTCATCCCAGCCAGTTCAAATAAGGATCATCCAATCGGAGCAACGCCATTCTATCCTGGCACTGATGCCAGTGAAACCCATTCTTATCGCAAACCAATTTTTGAACATTTAACTCCTTGATGTCGTCTTTATTCCAGTTTGTATGTGGCACAAGTCGTAATCCTGAGATTATTACCTTGGATGTTCTGCTTTTTTTTTAATCCAGCTCCAAACTTTTCATATTCTTTCAGCAGACTTTCCTTTCTGTCCTACCTATCTGGTTGCTACCAACATGGACAACAATAACTGGATTCCTCCCCTACCAGTTAAGCTTCTTCAGCCCCAGGAGATGTCCTGGCACCAGACAGGCAATGCAGTTAACGGGACTGACTCTCACGGCTGCAGAGAACGGTATCTATCCCCTAATTAAGCTGTCCCCTACTGCTAGTACGTTCCTGTTTCCTCCTCTTCTCCCTTAACCCCACCCCCCAAACATGAATGACTCCCTATATTATAGATTAGTGGTGCTGGAAGAGCACAGCAGTTCAGGCAACAGCCTTCCCTATATTATAGTATTGTGAACAGTTTGCACATCCTCCCTACAGTCCCCACTCTCGTCCACGCACCTTGCAAGATTCTCAGAACTGTTGGACAATTGCAGGCACAGAGGTTCCTCAAAAGTATAACTCGCCTGCTCTATAACTGCCTCACCTACAGTCTCGCCCTCCTGTCCGTGATCATAGATCAATTTTCAATGACTAAGTCTGAGGGATGTGAACACCCTCTGGAGTAAAGTGGCCAGGTAACTTGCCCCTTCCCTGATGTGCAGCTCGGGCTCAAGATCCAAAGTTGCTCATAAGTAACGTAATTAATCAATCACTCAATCTTCAACTCAGTCGATATTCAGTTGAGTATTGGAGTAAGGATGTCTTGCTGCAGTTATACAGGGCCTCGATGAGGCCACAGCTTGAGTATTGTGTGCACTTTTGGTCTCCTAGTCTGAGGAAGGACATTCTTCCTATTGAGGGAGTCCAGCGAAGGTTCACCAGCCTGATTCCCAGGATGGTAGGACTGACATATGAGGAAAGATTGGATCGTCTGGGCTTGTACTTACTGGGATTTAGAAAAATGAAGTGGGGATCTCACAGAAACACATCAAATCCTGATGGGACTGAACAGGCCAGATGTAGGAGAATGTTCCCGATGTTGGGGTAGTCCAGAACTTGGGGGGGGTCGCAATCTGAGAGTAAAGAATAAGCTATTCAGGACTGAGAATGAGGAAGAATTTCTTCACTTAGAGTTGTGAACCTGTGGAATTCTCTCCCACAGGAAGCTGTTGGGACCAGTTCGTTCAATATATTCAAAAAGGAGCTGGATGTGGCCCTTGCAGCTCAAGGGATATGGAGAGAAAACAGGAATGGGATACTGAACTTGCATGTTCAGTCATGTTCATATTGAATGGTTCAATATGAAGGGCTGTATGGTTTGCTCCTTCTCCTATTTTCTATTTTTCAGTCCTTAGGGGTTCTCTTCAAACAACCTCTCCACTTAAATACTTTATTTGTACTATGATGCCATTATTTCTAATTAATAATTCTACCTGATCTTCCTTTATCTTTGCCTTTCCTTCAATAAAAACCTGCTTATTTTCAATTTTTGACCTTAAAGGAGTCTAAGGAAATACCCTAACTACTTTTACTGTTCAGAAAATCCAATACAGGGCTTAAAGTTCTAAAAACTTGGTAAAACTTTAAGATAGATGTTGTAGTGTATCCTTGCTGAGTTATTGATATGGTCGTAGCACAACCGGTTTAAGTGAGAGTGAATTTGATCGCTTTGTCAGTCTCATCCAACACTTCATGTTTCTGCATTATCCAGCAGTTACTAATTATTTTAAAGTGTGGTTAGATGGCATTGCAAGTTTAAATATGTTCCCAGCTGTGAAATATATAATTATCAATCATGTCACCTATATCTCAACTTGCATCAAGTTCTATTCACTTATCGACCCTGTTCACCATTCTGGCTTCCACTTTGACAACATCTTGATCGTCACTGACTTTCATCATCATAACCAGAAAACCCAAGATGTCTGTACTAATTATGAGCACCCCCAACTTTAATTGTCCTATCAATTTGTGGCCTTAGTTCTAAGATGTCTCTACCTGTCCCCCCTCCTTTAAGGTGTCCATAAAAATGGACTTAATTTACCAAGCATCTGTCTACCTAATGTCTTTTTATGTGACTTGGTGATTTTGTTTATTAGCATTCCAGTAAATCACCATGAAAGCATGTTACTATGCTAAAGTGCTTTACAAATGCAAGTTGTTGTTGTTCGAAAATGTCACCAGGTTGAGCTCAAGGGATTCAACAGTTTAGACTGGAAATCTCTTGGTCAAGTGAGCAGACTGGCCAGTTATGTTGAGCTACTTCAAGTAGTGTGATGCTTGAAGTGAAAGTTGCTGTAGAGGCTGGTACAGACCAGTATGGTCTTACTGCTGTATCTCACATATTGTACCACAATTATATATTACACAGAAACCACAGTATGCTGTGTGGAGAACATCGTGTCAAATTGGGGATAAGGCCGACCAGTATATCGTACGGAGTAGAATATGGCTGTTTTATTTATTTTGAATGCACGTTACTTTGTTATTAAAAGAATGGTTGGTTTTGGAGTCTTGAGCACGTACACTTTGTAAAATATAATATCATGTGAAAACAGCTTAGTGTTATATGTTCACCTTGGCTTGCAGCACAAAACTGACGATCGAGAACCGACAGCCTATTTCACACTTTGCTGCAGTTAAATCAGTTGAAAAGGAAACTGAACAGCATGTGAAATGGGTTACCAAATTTCATCAACAGCCAAGATGAATTTCAACACTTTTTAAAAAAATTTAAGGCATTAAAGAAACAGAACTATACTGTTAGAAAAGAAAGGTTGTCATATTATCAAACTAATCTCATTAATGACCTGACTTAGTCACCATTTTGCAATAAGTGAGGGGGCTTTCTTAATAGAGCAGTTTCATTTCTTTAATTCAAAGCAGCATTATTTTAAGGCAGAATTGTCAATTAAAGGCACAGGAAAATGTTCATCAGATCTTCGGTCTTAACAGTACTTTCAGTCTAATTAGTTTGAAAGTAAAATTATGGAATTAAAGCATCAAAATTGGGTTTCACTGGTGAGCGTTGGTTTTCACTCATTTGCTCTCTCCAGCATTTGAAATTATTGTTCTTCCACACATTGTTTGTCTCTCTTTGCTTAATAATTGTTCTCTTTCTCAGGGTCAGAAGTCTGAGTGCTCAGGTCCCACCACTGAGATTATAGTGCAGTACTGAATGAGTGCTATCTTTTGGGCAAGCTGTCAAACCTTTCAGGTGGATATAGAAGATCCCATGGCATTTCTACAAAGTTGAACAAAGTCATGCCCTGGTAACCTGGTCAACCATTTATATCTCAGTACTGAAAACATGGCTGCCTCTGCTGGTTGTGGGCACTTGCTCTGTTTAAAATGGCTGCTTCCATGTCTCTCTGCATTACAATAGCAATTAGATTTCAAAAGCATTTCATTCACAATGAGGTGCTCTGGGAGTATCCTGAGATATTAGAGAAATGCAAATTGTTCCTTCAGTGCCTATCTGTCCTTTGTCTAGCTTCCATTTCTCATTTACATGTTGTTTTTCATTAACACCATCCACAGGTATGGTGATAACTGTTACTTTAATGCTTAGAACAACAGCCAGTTCGACACAACCCCAACTGTGCTGTCAGATTCCTGTCTGACAATAAGCCATGGACAGGTGAAGCTTTCTCCACCTCCTCAATGATCAGGCCAAGCCATCTGGTTAGGTACCACAAACATTTCTATACCCCAGTCCAGGTGCTGTGGTCACTGGCTCACACCTAATCCTACACTTTGGGGAAACTGGCAATCTTGAAAGCTCAGGTAAATGAACCAATTTTAAAATGTCTAGTCCTATCAAGTTATTGTTTTCTAATTTGTTCTCCTTGAATTTCACAAGCCTGGAGGTTTACTAAAGGCTGTTCTTGGCAAAGTTGTGTCATTGCAGTGCATACTAAATGCTGTAGAATCAGGGATATACAAATTAATGGGAGCATGATTCAATGTTCCTCATCCATACCATTTGTGGAGACATGTTTGTGTTATGCCATGTGATATTGTACTCCGAGCTGAACTTTAAGCTCCAAATACAATCTGTCATTCAGATTGCTTGTTACCACCTCCACAGAATTCACTTACTCTGCACATAACTTATTATCACCAGGTCCAAACCCCCTCAAGCCCCTATAACCAGACACGACTTCTCCATCACCATTCTTGCAAGGTTCCTGAACTTTACCATTGTAAAAACCTGCTGAGTTTCAGCAGTAATTTCTGTTTGTGTTCTCAAACTTTACCATTCTGTATAACTTTGAACATGTTGAAACTACTGACCACAGCCCTTCCCAAGTTACATCTAGCTCAGATGTCGCTCTAAGTCGAGCCAATCTCTGTGTGTTCCCTGTCTGCTAATACATCAGATTTAGATTAGATTATTTAGTGTGGAAACAGGCCCTTCGGCCCAATAAGTCCACACCACCCCGCCGAAGCGCAACCCACCCATACCCCTACATTTACCCCTTACCTAACACTGCGGGCAATTTAGCATGGCCAATTCACCTGCCTGCACATCTTGGGACTGTGGGAGGAAACCGGAGCACCCGGAGGAAACCCACGCAGACACGGGGAGAACGTGCAAACTCCACACAGTCAGTCGCCTGAGGCGGGAATTGAACCCAGATTTAGTTATTTTATAAATCTCAGTCAGCCTTCCTCGACATCTGCAACCTCCTTCAGGTTTTCAATCCACTCAGTGCTTCTGTACATCTGAACTGTTCTCTAACCCACTCTGCCTTTCTTGTTCTCTCCAACCATATTGATCATCTGTGTACTCACTCCACTCTTATAGTTGGGTGTCCATTTCTCCTAGTTTGAATGCCTGGGATATTTATTAAATTAAACTTGCTGTATAGATATTCATTTCTTCTACTGCGCGACAGTCGCACTCCTGTGCAACTCCACGCTATACAAGAACTGTACAATATCAGTAACACTTAGTGTTGGCAATGCAATCGTGCTATAGCCAACAAATGTTTTAAAAGTTTACACTTTAGAAACAGTGTCCTCTGTTTGTCAATCACATTAAAGTGAATTCGCGCTGACAAAACACACATTATAGCAGAACGACCTGTATATGTTACTATTCTGAACTTCAGCAGTTTGGAGTGTATTGCATCACCTAATGTTCAGCACTGTTCTGCAATGCCAATCTGTTATCACTGGCTTTTAGATTCCCTCCACGCCTCAGACATCCCTCCTGATGTAGATGGGGTAAGGTTATAAAGGAAGATGGGTAAGACATGACCTACTTGTGCCTAATGGCCTGTTTGCATGTTGTAACTGCTGTGGATTTTTATGTGCTATCTCTTTCTAACTTGATTGAATCCAAAGGGAACAACTTTCATTGATGTTTCCACTCCAGAACCCATGCTGTGATTTATAATTGCACTGGTTGAGACAAAATAGTTCAGTGCAGATCACTGGGATTAAGCACGTGTCCATCATGGCCTCTGCAGTTCACTGATGACCACGTAAACTCGATCAGTGCTAGGGACATATTCAATGTGGCTGGCAACTGAAGGTTCATTGTTCAGAATGGACACTTTCCTATGTGATTATTTGCCTCTGAGAAGCAACTTTCAAAGTGTGCGAAGCACTTCCATCTGAGAACTCTGAAATAGAGCCAGTATGAAACAGTGAGGGAGGCAGCAGAAATCCAGGAAACAATACGAGCTCTGGAAAGATGGTACATGAGCAGAAGGACTTAATATACTGCGCTGAACCATAGAAGACATGCTTCCCCTACAGAACTCGCACCTTTGCTATAAATATAAATATCTGTAGCTTGCATTTAAGAAACATTAGTTTATCTTGACTGGGAACCAATCTGAAATTTGAAGTGGTTTTTTAAAAAAATGTTTTTGAAGCCTCTCTAAGCATTATTTTCTCAAATATTTTTTGAAAAATATGAATACAACTTGAGCAAAGCTTGAAAATATTACAAGTGCCTTCATTCAGACAACTGTTGGCTCAGAACTTGTAGCTCAACTCATTGTATAGAAACGTTAGCACAGTAAATGTCCTTGATCAACGGAAAGCCCAGCACTTCTGTGTGTGTGACATCTGCTGGGATATTATTCACAGCAACAGAGGAGAGGTCTGTGCAGGAATGTCCAGATGACATTAGCATTCCATGACCCTCTTTATTTTTAAAACAACACACTAATAAAAAGCTGCATTTCTATTAAGTTGTGCAGTCTCATTGGTTTTTACTTTTTTTTTCCTCTGTAGATGATATCAAGATCTCAGTGAATGATTTCATTATCAAGGCAGCTGCAGTCACACTGAAAGTAAGTGGATTCTGAAAGAGGAATGATAGTATACGAGATTCACTTGATATCAGCAAAGGTAATATAATTTAGAACCTCATCATGGCCTGATTAAAGTAACCTGGCATCTACAAGTTTGGAAACAAAAGCTGGCATCATACAGAGCTGGTAGTGCCCGTTATGATTCCTGTTTGTAAAAATACACGACCAAGCAGCTTGAACACCACTCTGCACTGAACCACAGAAGACAGGCTTCCACTGTATGAGGCCAGATTCAATCCCGATTCAATGCTCAAAGCTAACCAAAGCAAGACCGATAATGCTGGGAACACAGCAGGTCAACCTTGGACAGAAGTGGCTAAAGTTCAGATCTAACCGAGAGAGTTTTCTGCCTATGTTTACTCTCTTGACCAATCGTGGTCAGACACTAGTCTCCATCATGTCCTATTCCTTAAGCTTTCAGTGTTGTGAGCTTCCTTTTCTCCCAACAGTTGGTTGGACAGCACCTAGCCTGAGTAACTGAGTTGTAAACAGTAAGCTATCTTTATATTGTCCTGGTTACTTCAATAATCTCTCTATTTCTGCCAACCCTGAAAAACAAGCACACAGCACTGCATTGATTTTAAAAGCCCAAGTAGAAACAATAGCTGTGTCTTCTAATGATTTATTTAGATAATTACTAAGGGACTAAATATTCCAGTTCCCAAAATAAACAAATGGCCCTGTGTAGATTATATTTTGTGGAACAGCATGACTTTTCCATTTTCTTTGTAAATGTGCACGTGTGAAATATGAGAGTGTTTATTTTAAACTGAGAACCTACTAATGAAAATGGGGAGTAGTAACATTCGCAGAGACCAAATAGAAATAAAATGCTTCCCAGTTTAAACATTAATCTTCATGCTTAGAGATCTTAATAATGAGCCTCTATTTATAGACCATAAACAACATGCAACAAGATTATATCATTAGGATACATCTAACAAAAAAACTTGTTACTTGTGAGCTTATTGCAATTAAATCTTACAAAAACTGGCTAATGGCATGTGATGGGAACAATGAGAATAGTGGCTTCTAAAGTGGAAATTTGGCAAATGCTTATATTTAGTGTGGCGTGGGAGGGAGGTGCTGAGCAAACTCATTGATGTTAAGAGAAAGTTGAACTCAATCAACAAAACACTTCAGCACAGGAGGATCTAGAGATTTTTCTTATTCTATGAGATGTAAGCTTCAAATGTTGAGAGATATGTGGTAAGTACACAAGAGATCAAATAATGGGCCCAGATTTTACAGTCCTCAGCAGAGGAGCTTCAGATCCAGTGGGGTGGGGGTGGCAGCTGTCAGGTTGAGGTTGGTGCTAGCAGGGTTGATTGGGATGGGTTGGGCAGGAGAGGTGTGAAGGTGGTGAGTTAGGAGATCTCTTTAATAGTTCTCCTCCTCCTTTCCCTGGGTAGCCATTAAGCTTGAATGAGTGGGAACCCTTGGAAGTCTCTGACTTTAACAGACTTTTTCTGAAGGTTCAGCATGCAGGAGAGTTGCCCATGGGATCTTCAATTTCCAGGCAACTTCCTCAGAGTCTGCTGTGTCAGTGTTTCCACGTTGTCCCAAAGCATATTCTTACACTGCAGAAATGACTATCTGACCATTGGAATACTGGGCTACTGTGACAGTATTGATTAAAATGAGCGAATAAGGCTGTAAAGAAGGGGAATGTCAGCAACAAATAGAAAATCTATACAGTTGTCTGTTCGAGTTACAATCATCCAAATCATGGGAAGGGATATCTGGTGTCAAATTGGAAAGATGCATCAGAATATCAAAAATATTTGAATCATCCACTTCTCAATGGAACAGAGACACAGAAAGGGGAATGCAATTTCTAAATTTTGTACAATACTTTTTCTTAAAGTGGTAAGATGTAGGCAATACTTGATCTGGTTATAAAATATGAAATAGATTAGATAGATAGATAGATGGGCGGCACGGTGGCATAGTGGTTAGCACTGCTGCCTCACAGCGCCAGATATCCGGGTTCAATTCCCGCCTCGGGCAACTGTCTGTGTGGAGTTTGCACATTCTCCCTGTGTCTGCGTGGGTTTCCTCCAGGTGCTCCAGTCTCCCCCCCCACAATCCAAAGATGTGCAGGTTAGCTGAATTGGCCATTCTAAATTGCCCGTAGTGTTAGGTGAAGGGGTAAATGTAGGGGAATGGGTCTGGGTGGGTTGCTCCTTCAGAGGGTCGGTGTGGGTCTGTTTCCACACTGTAAGTAATCTAACCTAAAGTCTAAAATAAATAATGATGACCAAATTAGGGTAAGTTTCGAGTTCAACTAGAAGTATGAATTCTGCACAAAACCTAAAAGACCAAATTGCTTATGGCATTTCAGAAAGATGAAACAAGTTAACTGAGGTCAAGCAGGTTAGCAAATTGGCTCTCAGGACTGAAATGCAATAGTGGCCTTGAAAACCTTGAAACTCTGTCAAAAACTGCTGCATCATGGACTATCTCATCGAGTGCCCTCGACTGCTCATTTACAAGCATAACCTCAGCTCTTCACAGACAGCTAACCTCAGCGAGCTGTCCCTGCCTGGGATTTTACCCAGCCTCAAAGCTTATTCAGTTGCAGCAAGCAAGTACTGCTTGGGAATGTTTAAACTCCCATTTTCTTAGTGGCACTAGTACTAATGCTCAGACAGTTTCCACTGGCGTAGAGCTGTGGATGGCCCCACTTTCTCACCTTCCCAGAGCTGCTTATGAGTCTTGATGTCAACACTTAGCTGCCTAAAATTTCAAGAACCTGTTCTAACAACCCAGAGCCATCCAGTTTTTCTTAGCTCCTCACTGAGTCCCCTAAACACAATCTATTTAGTTCAGCAGCCTTCCCAGTATACGAATAGCTGCAGTGTTCTTAATATAACCATTTTGGTCTCTCTGTTGGGTCCTCATGTATTGCTTATAATCTTTCAGTGACCTCTCAACTGTCTTGAATGACCTATTGAAAACATTGAAGCCATGTTGCTCCCATGTTGCTGGGTAGAATTGATTGTTGCCACCTAATAACTCTTGAAACTATCTGTACCATAAATATTAACAAACTTGTTAAGTACAAGAAAAAGAAAACATAAATAGAGGAGTTCATCACAAGCAGCATCTCTTTGGCTGTTCACAATTGGGAGGTTACAGACTATACATAACATTGTGTGCTTGCAAAATTCAAAACGCAGTGTCCAGCATTAGGTAAGATCCTATGATTGAGTTTTAGATTCATACAGCTTGAAGCAGGCCCTTCAGCCCAACTCCTAAACTGAGCTGGTCCAATTTGCATGCATTTGGCCCATATCCCTCTAAACCTTCCTTGTCCATATACCTGTCTAAATGTCTTTTAAACTTTGTAATTGTGCTCACCTCTACCACTTCCTCTGGCAGCTTGTTCCATGTACTTACCACACTCTGTGTGGAAAAAGTTGCCTGTTTCGGTTTAAGGTGAGGGAGGGGAAAGTTTAAAAGGGACCTATGCCCTCTAGTTTTAAACTCCCCTAACTTTGGAAAAAGACTTGGATATTCACCTTATCTATGCCCTTCATGATTTTATATAACTCTATAAGATCACCCTCAGCCTCTGAAGCTCCAGGGAAAAAGATTCCAACCTATTCAGAAATAAAAATAGAAATTGATGGAAAAGCTCAGCAGATCTGGCAGCATCTGTGAAGAGAAATCAGAGTTAACGTTTCGAGTCTGGTGACCCTTCCTCAGAACTGATGGTACCTCAGAAAAGATAGGGCAAGGAATAGGGTAAAGAGTAAGCAATAGGTGGGGATCCCAGGCTATCCAGCCTCTCCTCAAAACTCAAACCCTGCAATCCTAGAAATATCCTTGTGGTTTTCTTTTGTAACCTTTCAAGTTTAACAACATCCTTCCTATAACAAAGTGACCAGAATTATATGCAGTACTCCAAAAGTGGCCTCACCAATGCCTTGTACAATTATTTGCAGAGTCCGTTTGATACGGTCTGTCAGGGTCCCTGTGTAGTGCACTTGTTCTTGCTAGAAGCTGTGCATATTAAGATACTGGGCCCCTGCTCTTTGCATGTTTGTTTGAACTCTCAAAGAAATCTGGTTCATTCCTCAGAGTAAATGCCTTGACCAGTCACCCTGCCTGATTTAAATTTAAATAACATTTATTTGTTAACTGTCAGTCGTCATCTGGTGAATGCTCCATGGCAACACCACAGCTTATTAGATTTCACTTGTAAACATTTTCTTCACTTGCAGCATTTTCTTTTCCTATAGTATCGAATATGGTTCCTCCTTACATTGGGGATGTAATTTTGTGAAAGCCCTCGTGAGTGCAAGACAGAATGCTGCATTTTTTTTCTTAGCGATACACAAGCCCTGTGCTACCAAGACACTGGTTTACAAAGAGAATGATTAAAAGTTATTTGAAACCCATGTGAGAAAACGATTTTTGATTTGTAAATGCTCAAAACTGTCAGGGAGATTTACTAGATATTTCTATTGGTCTTTACCAAAGACGAGGATGGTAGTGAAGGTGTGAAGTCAATTGTTTGAGATTGAGATGAGTGACTATAATAAATAAAAGAACATTTTAAATAATGTAGTTATCTCAAATGAAGACAAAGGATCACAGTTCTAAACCTTTGAGGGCACCGATGGAGGATTTTGCCTAGACCTTAGAAATAACATTAAGGCTGTTCTCAGTGTGAATGTATGCAGGAGGATTGGATCGTGTCTAGTTGTACTGATTTTTAAAAAGGAGAACAGAGCTAATCCAGGTAAATATAAGTAATTTTTAAAGAAAGTTCCAAAGATTCGTGACTCTGATGGAGAATTGACTGAAGTGGCAAATTGAATTTAATGTCAGTAAAGTGAAGTGTATTTTAGTGAAATGGTACCGTTCAATGCAGATGCAGAATAGAATTGGCTGAGTGCTGTGGAAGAGAAGAGGAATTGTACGATGTAGTTTCACAAAATATTATCAGTGTAAGATGCTGCTGTTTTCATGTAGTTTAAGTAAAACAGCAGATGGCATTCCAAATTTTATGTGTAAAAAGCAGGAGGTAATAACAAATGCGTATTTAAAACCGAATAAAACCTTAATACAGTACAAAGTTTGATCTTTGTATTGATCAGTGCCACTGTTAGAAATTCAGGTTCCTTTAATGGTCCATCAGAACAGTTCCGGAGTTGGTTGAGAAGAGGTGATTCCCATTAGACTATTGACTGAAGAGCTGGATTCTTCCCCAGGAATGGGTTTAGCAGGGAAAGATGAAAACTGGTGCTTGTGTGAAACTGTAGCTTTACCACAAAACCCTTTTAAAATCTCTGAAATTCTTTGCTACCTAATTGAACATATGGTTTTTGGTCTGCTAAATGTAATGTGATATTGCTACAATACTGTCTTGTAAGAGGCAACATAAATACAAAAATATGGTCATGAAAAACTGACTTTTTTAAATTGAACAATGCAGATGATGTAGGTGGAAGTAGATAGCAGACTGACAGGAGTCAAGAGATCAAAAATAAGCCTTTAATCATGAGATTAATGCATTTTAGAAAGGGCTCAGAAAACTGATTCTACAGTTATCATTTGATGGACCTCTGTTTTTAACATAAGCATTTCATTCTGCAACTACACAACAATTGTTATCCTGATTAACTGTGTCCTCTTTCCTCTTCACCCTTTATCCACCCAACCCCTCCCTCCCTCTTTATCTCAATGATAATATTTCGAAGCAAATGCCAGATGTGAATTCCACCTGGAGCAATGAGGGCCCTCATCAGCTCAGCTCCATCGACATCTCCGTGGCAGTCGCCACAGATCGTGGTCTGGTTACACCAATCGTGCGAGACGCTGCTACCAAGGGAATAGGGGAAATTTCCACAGTTGTCAAGGTAGGGCAAGGGGGTCTCAATGCTGAGAGGAAAAGTGACAAAGATCAGTTTATTTAAGCCTTGCACCACCATAAATCTTAACATGTCAGTTTAAGCGGGCCTAAAAAAGCATCATAAATGGCAAAAGGAGTCAATCATTCAAGTTAGGATAGCTCTCGAGTATGTTACACCAGCCAATAGAATGATAGCTAATCTGATTGGGGCCTCAATTTGATTTTCTTGCCTGCTTCCCATAATCCTTGACTCCTTTGCCTATCAAAAATCTGCCCAGTTCAACCTTGAATGTTTTCAATGATACAACCTCCACTGCTCATTAGAGGATGGGAATCCAAATCACAAATGATTGTCTGAGAGTAGAAATTCCTTATTATTTCTACCTTAAGTGGGAGATCTTTATTTTTCAAGTGTGTATTCTAATCCTGTATTCCACCAAGAGACAAAATATCTAAACTGTCGAGCCTTTTTAGAATTGTCAGTACTTCAATCAGGTCACCTCTCATTCTTCTAAACTCCAATCAGTATAGGTCCAAACTCTTAAACTTTTTCTTATAGGGCAAACCCATCAATCAAGGAATCAGCCCTAGTGAAAATTAATTGAACTGTTTCCATTTCAAATATGGCTCTCTTTATAAAACTATGTTTATGTCGTGTCACAAATGTTCTCTCCAGCTTCAGCAAGACTTCTCTGCTTTTATATTTCATTCCCCTTGCAATAAAAGCCAACATTCCATTGGATGCTGACTTTGTGTGATTCGTGTATAAAGCCACCCAGATCCCTGTAGTTCAGCCTTCTCTCTCCATTTCAATAATTTTCTGCTTTGCTAATTCTGGCAAATGGACAACCTCATATTTCCTAGATTGTATGCCAAATCCAAATTATTTTTTTGCTTACTTAATCTATTGATGTTCCCTCCTCAGAACCTTCTCACTTATTTATCTTTGTATGGTCCACAAATTTGGCTGCAATATAATCTGTTCTTTGATCCAAGTCATTAAAATAGATCACAAATAAGTGAGGCCTCAGAACTAATTTCTGTGACAGTTCACTAATTACAGCTTTATATCCAGAAAGTAAACTGCTTATTCCAACAACTGTTTCATGTTGGGTAATAATCCTCTATTCATATTAGTATACCTTCCTACCCCACACCCCCCAATGAAATATCATAAACTCCTATGGTGTATAGTTAGCTCATCTGTCAACTCATCAAATACCTTTTGGAAATTCAATTACACCACATCTTCCGGTTATGCTTAACCGAACTGCTTATTACATCCTCAAAGAACAACGCACACAGCAGGGTGATAGAACAGCTATTCAAAGGCACCTTAATACTAAATCAATCGCATTTGTGACAAGTGGAATACAGCTCAAGCTCAGGGTTATCTATGGTCTGGCACCAGAACTAAAGTGGAAGTCCACTTTAGATTTGAGCTTCTGATTTTCACTATTTTGGGTTTCCATCACTCTGCACAAATGCTTTATAACATTTGTATTTAGCTAGGCTGGGACCAAGTGATGTTGAGTGGAGAAATATACACATCCACCATCAAGTAACCAGTGGCAGTTTAAAATTGGAATGTACTTAGAAGCCTGTCTCCAACAAACCACTCCATGGGAAAAATGCTACAGAATGATGAGCCAAAAATAAAAGTGTGAAGTTAGTTTGGAAAAACATGTGATGTACAAATATCCAGATTTGGGCTGACAAGTGGCAGACAACATTTGTGCCACTCTATTGCCGTGCAATGATATCTCCAATAAGAGACAATCTAAGCACTACCCCTTGATATTCAATGGTGTTACCATCACTGAATTCCCCACTACCAACATTCCTGATGGTTGCCATTAACCAGAAATTGAAATGGACTCACCATATAAATACAGTGGCCACAGAAGCAAATCAGAGGCTACTAATACAGCAGCGGCTATTTCGCCTCCTGACTCCCCAGGACCTGTCCACCAACTACACTGCAAAGCCAAGAGTTTGATGGAATACCTACTACTAGCTTGGATGAGTACAGCTCCAACAACACTCAAGAAGCTTGGCACATCCAGGACGAAGCAGCCCATTTAGTTGATAGCACAGCCACTCCATCCGACAGGAACGTTCAATAGCGGCTGTGTGTACTATCTACAAAAGGCACTGCAGAAACTCACCAAGGCAGCACCTTCCAAACCCTGATCGCTTCCATCGAGAAGGATCAAGGCAGCCATTTGTGGGAACACCACAACCTCCAAGCCACTCACCATCTTGACTTGGAAATATATCAATCTTCCTTCTCTGTCACTGGGTTAAGATCCGGGAATTCCTCCTCTCAAGTCATTGTGGGTCTGCCTGCCCTGACATGGTTCAAGAAGGCCGCTCATCATCACATCCAGGGCAACCAAGGACGGGCAATAAATGCTGCCCAGCCAGCAACACCCACATCCCATGAGAATTTTAAAAATGCATCATTTGTAAATGATACAGTAAGAATACTATCAAATAATTGTTATTATAAGTGTATTTTTTGTTTAAAATTTATTTTTAGAAAGCTGGTATTTAAGCTTATCAGTGGGAATGTTGTTAATCCTGCAAAGTAGAGCAGTACCCTGTTTCAGGTACCCAAGATAGGCGTCATTAGTCCCAAATGCAAAAGAGTGTAAGTTTAGTGTAGTCAAATTTCTTTAAACATCAACATTACTGTGCTGTGGTGACAGTTTTCACTTCTCACACCAACCATCCTGTGGAGTGCCACACAGAGACAAATTAGCACTGGCAATTCTCCAATCATTGGGCACAACTCCCAAGATCGAAGATTATTTGCAAGATTGTGGTCAGACCCTCTACTATTTCCTTCCTGACCTCCTTCAGCATTCTAGGAAGTGTGCCCTCAACTTTTGGTGTCCTTTGCACTTAGAGTCATAGAGTTGTACAGCACGGAAACAGACTCTATGGTCCAACTTGTCTATACCAACCAGATATCCTGTATTAATCTAGTCCCATTTGCCAGCATTTGGCCCATATCCCTCTAAACCCTTCCCATTCATGTCGCCATCCAGGTGCCTTTTAAATCTTGCAATCATACCAGCCTCCTCCACTTCGTCTGGCAGTTCAATCCATACACACACCACCCTCTATGTGAAAAAGTTGCCTGTTTGGTCCCTTGTAAATCTTTTCTTTCTCATCTTAAACCAATGACCTCTAGTTTAGACTCCCCTTTCCTGGGGAAAAGATCTTGACTATTCCCCCTACGCTTGCCCCTCATGATTTTATAAACCTCAGCCTCCAACGCTCCAGAGAAAACAGCCCCAGTCTATTCGGCCCCTCCCTGTCGTTCAAACCCTCCAACCCTGGCAACATCCTTTTAAATCTTTGCTGAACCCTTTCAAGTTTCATAACATCTTCCTATAGCAGGGAGACCAGAATTGCATGTAGTATTCCAAAAGTGGTCTAACCAGTGTCCACAGGTATACAAGATAGTGAAGGCAATATTTGGTACACTTGCTGTTATTGGTCAGTGCGTCGAGTATATGATGACCTCCCAACTCTTATACTCAATGCTCTAACCAATAAAGGAAAGCATAGCAAAGACCACCACTATCCTACCTACCCGCAACTCCACTTTCAAGGAACTATGAGCACACTACTGGTCACAGGCCTCCTGTCTAACTTCTTACTAACTCCACTACATTCAGTACTATTTCCTTTATAGCTCAACTCCTGCTTGCACTGCTAAGTGACATGCAAGCTGTACTGTTCATTTAATACCTTCAAGTTCATATATTCTCCATTTGATTTGTTCTCCCTCTCGAATCAGTCCTTTTATTACTGGGATGTGTGTTTTTAAATTCTTGATCAATGTTACTTGCCAATTTTTGTTTTTAATTTCATCAGGCTTTCTAAATTTTTTGTGTCTTGTATTTGATGTTTTCATTTATATTATTCAACTTGATTTCTTGAATACTACTTTAAATTTCAGTTATTTTCAATTCACTAATTCCTAATCACCTGTCTTCTTTTGTTTGTATCCCCATTCCTTCAAGTTTTTCAGTTGGTTTATTTGGAATACTTCCACTTTTAATCTCTTGATTCTTAGTCAAACGCCTTTATAATTGACTGTTCCCTTGCCAAATACCTCTATCATTTTCTGCTCCCTAGCCAAATGTCTTTATTGCTAACTTCCTCTCCTTTTTATCTTCTGTACCAAACATGAAAATATTGTGGTTACCATTTCTAAAATGTTTCTCTACTCATATATCACACACCCGTACCTCAAGCTTTCTCTGTTTGGCTGGCAGTTTTACTTATTTTAGTCCATCCTCCTTTTGATATGTTTTATTTTGTCTTATCCTACTGTTCTTTCTACCCAAGTTATGTTTCCTCATCATTTGCCCTATTGGATTAATATAAACCTTGCATTATGCCCACAACTCTACTATCAGGCGCATTGGTCTGTTCCCGGTAGAATCGCCAGGAATCAGAAATGTTACCTCACACACCATATTTCCATTGTGCATCAGACCTCCTGGTCTTCAAGGTCCTATATTGTATATCCTGAGATTGAACAGGAGAAACTCATGAAACTCCCTTTACAAAGCTAGGTGTATTCAGCTTAAGTTATGTCATTTTGTTCATACCCTTCCCTCGCTCTAAAATCTTTTGTACCTGCTCCATGTTGATCTATGTTCAGTCTCCTGGATGATACATATTGTGACTGCTAAAGGATCTGGCTGTTCTCCTGACTATCGAATTCTGTATTACTACTGAACTTCTACACTTCATTCCTACTTCCTTGGAACCCACCTGCTGCACAGTGCCATGGATTTGGATTTGGTTGTGGTTGCCATGCACCCAAGTTGCTGCCAACAGGTATCTAGTACAAAAAAACAGAGCATCTCTATAGGTCTTTGGTTTTGAGAGCAAATACTCTTCTTCAGAATGCCTGTTTGTCGCTTGATATGGTACCTGTACTGCCTTCAAGTTCACCTTTCCAGCCCTGATCACTGGTGAGCCACTTTGCTTCCACAAAACCCATCAGCCTGGAGGTGACAAGATTTGGCCAGCACTGTTGCCATTTGTTTCTCAAGTACAGGAATATTAACCTTATTGAAGATACTTCCTGTATACATCATCATCTCAGAACACACAGCGTCCAGGATTGCCACACCAATAGGTTGAGGCTACATGCCACCTAAACACTTTCCTGTTGACTGTTTACTGTAATGAAAGTCAGCATCTCAGTTATTTACCCCCCATGCACGTGTATTTAATTTTTTTTAATGTTTATTTTAAATTTGCTGCAAAACATTATTGCTGGTGACTGGGTAATTGTAACCTGTCCTTAACCTGAGATTACAGAAGCTGCCTGGACCTGACTTGTCAGTTATAAAATCCTTCCTTTGTTATTTTTCAAGAACTGTAGGATATGGAATTAAACAAGTATGCTCCATTCACAGGGACTGTGATGAAGTCTGAAATCCTCCAAACAGAGAAAGGCCGAGTACTTACTGTGGTGCCTCAATCCTGCCTCGTTGTTTTGTTTTGTACTTGAAAGCTGATGATCATTTGTGTTCCCTGATTGTGCTGTTATAAAACACTTTAACATTTCCTACCCACAGCAGAACTCCTTCCAGTCATGTGTAGAATTACTATTTCATCTATAGGTACCTTAAATTAAGCAATGTAGCCAAGAGGAGTTTTTAAATTAAGCTGAATTGAATTCATTTTTTACTATCAACTAAGAATATATACTCATTTCCTTCCTGTAGAATATTTACTGAAATTCCCATCATCCTATGCACAACTTTCTTCATAAGTATATATTGCCATTTGTTTTAACAACTTATCACTTGTGTATATGGATGTTAAAAGGCTAACATTTAACATTGGGTAAATCTGTAGCATTGTTGATTGATTTATGTTAGTCATACAAAGTTCAGACCAATGAGATCCTAAAGCCTACTTCCTGCCTACTTCTGGGTATTTGCTGAAGAAACCTCATTAAATTAAGTTGGGAGCATGTTGCAAAGCCAACTGAATTCCTGAACTCTGGTTATTTTTTTTAAGCTTAAAATAAACGGGAAGCAAACCCAGCACGGCCACCAGCCCAGAAGCAGCAACTCGCCCCTCAACATGAACTAACATAAGAGTAGGGTGAACAGAATAGAGAATGATCTTGCACAGATGAGTGATTTGAAGCAATGCATACTGATTTACTGTACACTGGTTGTGTACCTTCTTCATTGCCCAAGTTCAACGCAACTGTGTAAATTGGTGTCAACCCATGTACGTACATGAATAAATAGGCAGTGAAATTCTGAAAGCTTGAGTGCTAAAAAAAAATTCAACATGTTACTTATGGAAAAATATTGGGCTAGCAACATATCCCCAACAGAAGAACCTGGGTGTACTGTATTTTGTTTATTTTTAGAAAAGCTTATTCACTCATGGAATATGGGTGTCACTAGGACAGCATTTATTGCCCATTCTGAGCTGCCCAAAAAGTCCATGTCCTTAGATACATTAGAACCACTGCAGGCCACGTCCTTAGGTCGACCCACAATGCCATTAGGGAGTCAGTTCTAGGGCTTTGACCTGTGACACTGAAAGAACAGACATAGTTCCAAGTCAGGATGGTGAGTGGCTTAGAGGGGAACCTCCAGATGGTGGTGTTCCCCATGGATACTTTTCAATATCTTTAATGTTACTGAGGAGGTGAATAACCACAAGTCGATGAACAGAAAACTGAAACTTCTTGATTAGTTTATTTAGCTGAATGTCAGCAAGTATTGACCTGAACTCACTAGACCCATTCCTATCCATCCACTTGGAGCCACTGCATTTTTGTCCCTCCACAGTTACCTCTGGTGTCCCCAAAAGGTCTAAGATTGACGATTTCTGTTTTTCATTAATATTCTGCCCTTGGTATATTTGAAAACACGACATTTACTGACAGCACCCAAACTCACCTCACTATCACCATTCTCACCTCTGAACTGCTTGTATGACAACTAATACTAAATGAGCAGGAATTTCCTGCAACTATATATTTGAAAGAAAGAAGCCATTTGTCTTCACTCTTTACTGCATATGTCCTTTCCTAGCAACCACATTGAACCCCCTCCAAAAACATTTTGTGACAGTGGATAGGATTTTGTATGCCCTTAGATGCCCTGTGGTGTTGATCAATGCATCTGTATTCTCCTTCAACTCTGGTCTCTTACATATTGCTGACTCTTTCCCCATTTAAATTGTCCCTAAAAACTACCTCTAACCAAACTTTTGGTCCTATGTCCTGATGTCTCTCTAATTGGCTTGATATCGAAATCGTGCAGAGATCGTGTTGGGAGTGGGGCTAGTTGGATTGCTGTTCAGAAAAGTTGACAGATTTGATGGGTTTGAATGGCCTCCTGCTTCTTACAGATCTATGATTGTATAATCCTCTGGGTTGTATAATGATCTATGTTGAGTACTTCAAAATGTTGAAGACGTTATTTTATTGTTGTTCATGTGCAATCTGGGGTGTAGTGCACAGTGTATCTTCACAATATAGATCTGTAATGTCTAAAGTAGATAATCTCCAAAATCTGGCCTGATCACTAAAACGGAGCCAAGAGAAGTACTATTTATACAACAGTGCCAGGCACCCCACATAGTTTTGTGTTTAAAAATGGAGCAGAGAGAATTTTAATGAGCATTTTTGAAGTTTTTATATCTAAGGGAATCATTTGAAGCCTGTATCAGATTTGCATACTTCTGAAATAATGTTTTTGAGTAAAATACCAGGCTGAATTACTACTTCACGATATTTAAACCGAAATTTGTGTTCTTTACACAATGTGGATTTTTTTTGGTTTTTGATCTGCTTCTGGTCTGAAATGTTGGACAAGGAGAAATATCAACACCACTCCCAAAAAACTGTTGTAACAAGTATTGTTGTGACTGAAGATGGTGATACCTGAACCAGGTCACTGGAATTGGTCTTAGTTAGAGTTCCCACTTTATATCTTGCTTCATATGTAACAAAGCTATCGGTGTGACACTGAGCTTGGCAGTGCAATCCAAGAATACCACGCATCTGTAGATTAGGATACAAAGCAGTGCTATCTGCCAGCAATTACCAGCAAATCTAAAGTCCCAGAGATTCTGAATGTGAAATACCTAGATTCTGTTGTGTTTGCCATTCCCAGTCTTGGGTATTCAAGGTTCAAGAGCCTTCCTGGTAGTTTGAATTAAACAAAAAAAGGTTTTGTTTTTGCTTGCTTGCTTCTCTGCTTCCTTCACTGACCTCATCTCACCAAATTCAATCTGAAATTGCCCATATCGCTGACAAGCTGGCATGCTGGGGCAGAAAGAAGCCTGAAACTGCATTCATGATGATTTTGCAGATCTGCTGTGGTGGTGTTCGGTTTCCTTGTGATTTGTTTGAACAATGCGATCCTCCCACGGAATAGTCAGGGATGAGTGAGGAGTGGTCTCGACTTTATTTTCGAATAGGCATTTGGGGAGGCAATAGCTTAGTGTTATTATCGCTAAATGATTAATCCTGGAACTCAGTTACTATTCTGGGGACCTGTTATGGCAGGTGATGGAATTTGAATTCAGTAAATTTTTCTTTTAAATCTGGAATTAAGAATCTACTGATGTACACGAAACTGTTGCAAATTTTAAGAAAAACCCATCGGTTTACCAATGTCTTTCAGAGAAGTGAATCTGCCATCCTTACCTGATCTGGCTTACAAAGAATCGAATAGTCATTTATAGTCACTTGAATGTTTTTACAAACATAAGAACAGTGAAAAATAACAGAAGGCATAGCTAAGACAACATCCATCTTAGTTAAGTTTTGGGTTCTAAGTTCAGGAAAAGACTGTACTGCTGCAAGACCACAACATTCCACAGGGAACAATCTCATCGCCGCTCCCAGGAAAGAAAATGTAGCAAAATCCGCTCAAAGGAATCCTGGCTGCCAAATGCCGCGCCAAAACCACCTCATCACCAAAGCCGCTGACCCTTGTGATGGAATCCTGGGCCGTACCACTGAAGCAGACCACCACCGGACAAGGCTGCAATGGCCATGAGGAGTGGCTGCCCAAAACATCCCTGCTCCACCTCACCGACGTCACTTCTGCCGATACCAGCTCCTCGTGCTCACCCCTCCACAAGCCACCATCTCTATGTCACCGCCAGAGTCCGGCTTCGAGTTCACCAGCTGCCGCCATGCCCTGGACCCTGACAAAGCTGAATTCCAAACCTTCTGCCAAAAGATGAGAGAAGAGGAAAGAAAGGCGCACAGAGTGGACAAGCCCTGGGTACAGGAGCCCAGACGCTGCATACTCCAATGCCGCCATCTTGGAGAGACACAGCAATGTAGTTGACTCTCAGTTGCCCACTGAAATGGCCTAGCAAGCCACTCAGTTCAAGGGATGTTAGGGATGGGCAATGAATGCTGGCCAGCCAGCAATGCCCACCTCCCACAATGGTTTAAACTAAGAGCTCTCTTTTAATTAATTGTGTTTTTCCCACCTTTATCCTTTACCATCAGAGGGAGGGAAGTCATCAACAGTAACTGCGTGGGATTTATCCACTGAGATTGATATATCTATATCGATCAATAATTTGAAGAATATAGGTCATGCTGAGCATCCCCAAATTACCAGTTAAAGTAGATGGGGAGGACTAATGGTGCAAACAGTATTCTATGAATGATTGGACCAGGAAAGTACTAAAGAGCAGAGGGATCTTGGTGTGTGTGTGTATATACACAGATCCCTGAAGGTAACAGCACAGGTAGATTATGCTGTTAAGATATCCGGGATACTTGCCTTTATCAGCCCAGGCATGGAATACAACAGCAGGGAGGGTATACTGGAGCAGTTTAAAATGCTGGTAGGTCACCACTGGTCACCATATATCTGGAAGGATGTGATTGTACTAGAGAGGAGATTTACCAGGATGCTGCCTTGGCTGCAAGGTCTGAGCTATGACGAAAGTTGGATAGTTTTGGGCTGTTTTCCTTGGAGCAGTGAACATTGAGTGGGAATTCGATAGAGGTGAAATTTCTCTGTTAGTGGAGGAGTCAAAAATCAAGGGCACAGGTTTAAGGTAAGAGATCGAATGCTAAGACAAGAGTTCAATATATATTTCTACCAGAGGGTGGAGAGAGTCTGGAACTCTAACATCTTCTTCAAACCCGCTCACTCCCACAGTTACCTGGACTGCACCTCCCCCGCCTACTGTAAAAATGCTATCCCTCTGCCTCTGTTGCTTCTGCTCCCAGGAGGACCAGTTCCAACATAGAACACACCAGATGGCCTCCTTCTTTAAAAACCGCAATTTCCTCCCCCACATGGTTGATGATGCCCACCAGTGCATCTCATCCACTTCCCACACCTCTGCCCTCGAACCCCACGCCTCCAACCACAACAAGGACACAACACCCTCCCCTCCCCCCACCCAGTCTAAGGAATGTCCTACGCACAGTAACATGTAGAACTGAAAGTGTTTGGGGATGGAATTTGGAGCCATATGGTTAAGGAGACAGAAGAGACAACCGTTAATAGTGAAGCCAAAGGAAGGAGGAATGTAGAAGAGTCCACTTAAAAGAATAGGAGCAATGATTGGGAAGGGGGAGAAGCAAGTTACATGAATAACCATTTTAAATTTGAGTCATGGGATACCAGGAAACATTATAAATCAGCAAGGAGACTTGGTGTATGATAGGATACAGGCAGCTGAACCTCATGCAGGTCAGGGTATATTGCTAATTTCACTGGCCAAGTAAATGAGAGGTCCAAGCTAATTTTGTAGGGATTTGATTTGAAATCCCAGCACAGCAACAATTCATACATTATCTCTTTTCCCTTCAAGAACAAGCAATTTTTGATCAAGAACATATGACTTCCCCCTCTCCAGTTAATCTGGGTAGAGATTTATTTTCCACTACCTGGTATGTTTGTTTATGTGTGTTGGGTTATTCAGAAGGGTAGATATTTATACTTTCAGTTTTCAAGCTATGCATTTATACTTTTGCCAAATAAGCCCTGCTCATGTTTTAAAACACTAGAAAATGCAAACGATAAATTGTCAAAACCAAACATTTCTGTGTGTATAATGCCAGGCTATTAGAAATTTAAATCTCATACCTTCATTGATCATGTTCCTCTTTGTGAGTTTTAAACTGCAAACTGTGCATTCCCATAAAGCTGTATTTTTCCTTTAATGAAAGTGAACTAAATGTCTAAAACTTGCAACTCAAGTTGTTATCTGTCCTTGTCCCTGTGTACTTTCAATGTACCAATTATTTTTACTCACTATAAGACCCTCTAATGAACATCACTAAAAAAACCCAGGCATACTAAGTTGTGGACCAAATGCAAGTAAATGGGATTAGTATAGTTTGATGTTTGTTGGTCAGCGTAGATATGATGGGCTGAAGGGCCTGTCAAGATTAGAGTGGTGCTGGAAAAGCACAGCAGGTCGGGCAGCATCCGAGGAGCAGGAGCCCTTCTTCAGGAAGGGTCTGTGTCTATGCTGTCTAATTCTATGACTCTTCAATTCCTTTGCTAACAGCATTGTGGGTGTACTTACATAACCTAGATTGCAGACATTTTTGCATTGCCAGCTATTCCAGAACTGCACCAGCTTTTTCCTTGTTTTCCTTTTTTGTAATTCATTCACAGGATGTAAACATTGTTGCCTGGTCAGCACTTATTGCCTGTCCTTATTTGACCTTGAGAAGGCAGTAGTGACCTGGGTTCTTGAGCTGCTGCAGTCCACATGCTATGGGTTGACCCACAATGACCTGAGGGAGGAAATTCAGGATTTCGACCCAGTGATAGTGAAGGAACATCATACATCATACATTTATGATACGAAAGTCGGAGGAGTTGTTGACCCCATCGCCTCATTCCTGATGAAGAGCTTTTGGCCAAAACGTCAATTTTCCTGCTCCTTGGATGCTGCCTGACCTGCTGTGCAATGGACAGCAATGATAACGGAAAATAAAACCAAGAACTTCAGCTGCTAGCGATCTGAATGATATAGGTGATTTGTTTTCTCCAAGTTAAAAGTCACACAACACCAGGTTACAGTCCAACAGGTTTATTTGGAGGCACTAGCTGTTGGAGTGGAAGAAGCAATGCTCCAAAAGCTAGTGCTTCCAAATAAACCTGTTGGACTATAACCTGGTGTTGTGTGATTTTTAACCTTGTAATAATTTAATAACTGTCATAACTTGGATAACCTCCTAGGGATTGGTTATAATTTTACAGAAGTTTAATTGTGAAAAACAAAGTAAAACTGTAACAGCATGTGAGCATGACCAGAAACTACTGAGCATGCTGATTCAGACTCTGATTCCTCCGAAAGAATAGAAATTACATAAATCAAATGGACATTTCTAGCTTTCTGCTCCTAGGTATGAAAGTGGCCAATCCTAGTCAGATTTAATTCAGTAAAGAGTTATTTCTACGTTTTGAGGTTTTGGAAGTATAGAGCTGTTATCAAGGAGGAAGGAATAATGCAGATAAGAATTAGGTTTCCAGACCTCCCATTTAAAGCAAATATTACACATTCAGTAGAAAATGCACAGGATGGAGTAGTAAGCATTCTGCCCACAGGCTTCTGCTAACAGCTTGGTTGTCAACCTGTAGCAAGTGCACAAGAATAAAACCAATTCATTTCCCATCTCTCCCTCCCTTCCATTACTCAATGCTTGCTGCAAAATTTGTGACTGAAGTTGCTCAATCCTGTGTGTGTTCGACTGACTAGCATGAGCATGTTTATTGCCACTTTGTTTTGGTGCAGTCCAATCTGTCCGAGGCAGGCAGAAAACATCAGGAAAATATTGGCCACTTCTCTGTTCTCTGTCCAGTTTCTATTTAGACCTGACTTGCAGTGAACCTTTGTAATACTAGTAAGCAAGTTCAACGGAACTGCCATGCTCTTTTATTCTGTGTCCCTATTAATAAAGCTTAAGATACTGTATTGCTTTATTAACTGTGCGCTCAACCTGTCCTGTCATCTTCAATGATTAATGCATGTACACACTTAGGTTCCTTTGCTCCTGTATCTCCTTCAGAGTTGTACATCTGTATTTTGTATTGTCTGTACATGTTCTTCCTACTGAAATGGATCTATTGACATTTCTTCACTTTGAGCTTCATCTGCCAGCTGACCACTCATTCCACTATGACCAGCTGTGTCCTTCTTTGAAGTTTTACATTGTTTTTCTCTCAGTTCTCAACACTTCCAAGATCCATATCATCAACAAACTTTGAAATTATCCCTGTACAAACATCTCGGTTATTTTACTACTCTTTGTGGGTTACTCAACCAATTCTGCATCCACTGTCACTTTTATTCAATGTATTATAACTTTGATGCAGTGCTGCACAGTAGACTCATTAGCAAACATCTTTTGTAACTCAGTATTTAACATTGCCCTCAAACCTCTCTCTTCGGTTTTCAAAATACTGAGTTAGTTATGATTTTCTCTTAAAAGAAAAACTACTGGCTTTTCTTAACATACATTTATCCCTTTGATTATTCATTTTGTCTGAAGATTGTGTCTAGAATAATCACCTATATCATTCAGATCTCCCGCATCTGCAGTTCTTTGTTTTATTTTACCAATATCATTGATGTCCATTGCACAGCAATAGCATTCCTTAGACTTCCTTTAAGCCTTACCTCCAAATGAGCTTTAAAATCTTTTACTTCCTTGCATCTTCTTTCTCCTTCAATTATTTATAGCTATATTTTTCCTCTTGTTGACCATGACTATTCCCATTTGTTAAATGTTGTCACTGTTGAACTGTCTCCTCTGATACTATCTATCTTTATTAACACCATTCAGCCTCTTCCATACATTCAGTGGTCTCTGACCAGTAGGAACAGCATTCTTCATTGGGATATATGACAGTTTCAGGTGTAGAAGGCCATATGGTCCCTTGAGGCAGCTTCACCATTGGCTACAATGAGGACTACTGAGATTGAGATCATGTTCTACCTCAACTCCGCTGTTCAGTCCAATCTCCTTATTCTTCAGTTCCGAGAGATCAAACATCCACCTGCCTCTTCAGGAACAGAACTACCATAATATTATGGGATAGTGAAGGCCTCAGACTTTTAAACGTCTAAATGTAGAAATTTTTCATGGAAGTCCTCAATGTTATCTGTTATCCTGAGGCTGTGCCCTTGTTCCCTAAATTCTCACACTGAGTGTCTACCCTATCAATAACGTGCCTCTGCAGAATCTTGTATACGTTTAATAAGATCATCTCTCAAGTTGTCCAAACCCCAGTGTACGGTCTGGTGCAGAGTCCTTGGGCTCCCATCAGAGAACAATCCTAACCTCATAACCGGGACAAATCTCATGAGTCTCTATTCAAAGGCAGGAACTCCCAAGTATTGTTTCACCAAAGTGCTACACAACAGCTGCAAGACTTCCCTGTTCTTGTACTTCAGTGCCCTTGTAATAAAGACCAACATGTAATTTGCCTTCCAAATTGCTTGTTGTGCTTGCATACTAACTTTCTGTTCCTTCTACAAGTGCATCCAAGTATCTCTGAACATAAACATTTAAAAGTTACATACTTTCTAAAATAATTTTATTTTTAACTTATTTCTAACAAAGTGAATAAGTTTGTGTCCCTGCATTATATTCCCATCGGACATCCTGTTGCCCACTCTCATAACCCCGGGTCTATAGCTCTTTGTAGTCTGTGTTCTCTTCACTTCTTATGTTTCACCTAACTCTGTGTCATTATCAAACATGGATAAATGCTCTGCCTTTTTATCTAAGTCATAAAGGTCAAACGTTAATTAAGTAGCTGATCCACCTAACCTGCACATCTTTGGACAGCAGGAGGAAGCCAGAGCACACAGTGGAAACTGTGAGACACAGGACACACTCCACATAGTCAGTCATCCAAAGCTAGAATCAAATTAAGGTCCCTGGTGCTATGAGGCAGCAGTGCAAATCACTGTGCCCCACCTATGTCCCATTTATCTCTCTAATTTGCTTTCTATCCATTAACCATTCTTCCTTTCTTATTAATATATTCACCTTACAGACTTAATGAGTCATTATTGTGTGACTAACCTTTCAAGCGGCACTTTATTGACTGCCTTATGAAAATATTTACCGGTTCCCCTGAATCTTAACCACTTGTTACATCATCAAAGACACTGAAATTTGTCAAATGCAACTTTTTCTTAGTAAAGTAATTTTGACTCAGTCTAATCATATTTTAATGCCCTCAATGCATTATTAAAATCTCCTTAAATTTTCCCACGTTACCCTCTTTCATCTTGTTTTCTTTCCTTTTGTCCCAAATGTTCTGACTCCGTTCCAAGGAAGCTGACCACGTCAATGTGTCATCAAACTAATGATGGATGCATTCAGATAATACCTTTGGCTGGCTATTCCAAGATTTAGAGTCATCATTATCGAGTCTGACCCTGTCTTAATCCAAGCATTTTCCCCAAAGACTGGTGTCAGGCTCCCAGGCATCATTTCCTTGCTTTTTCTCTCCCTCCTTCCTGGAATAGCAGAATCACAATTGCTAACTTCCAATTCACTGGGATTATTCTAGCATCTATGAAGTTTTGGAAAATCATTACAAATGTATCCAGCATCTCTGAAGCTCCTATATTTTAGATATAGGATGTATACAGGCTTTTCATGCTTTAAGTTTCTGCAATACATTTTTGACGTTAATTATGTTGAGCTCTTCACTCTAATTGGATCCCTGGCCGCCACTCTCTTTGATATTACACCATCAGCCTGTTCTTTCATATGTAAAAAGTGAATTCAGTGTGAGAAATCAGAGAGGATCTTTAACAAAAAAGTTAGTCCAAAGGTAAGGCAGGTTTCTTTGTTCATTGACTTGACTGGAAAGTTATGGATTTATACTGAATTGTAGTAGGACAGGATCAGACTTAACACTGATCACTCCCAATCTTGGAATGGCCAGCCAAAGGTATTATCTGAATCCATCCATCTATCAGCTTGATGACACATTGCCACAGTCAGCTTCCTTCGAAGGGAGTCAGAACATTTGGGGAAAAAAGAGAAGATAACTGGATGAAAGGGGAAAATGGGTACTTTTCAATAGAACATTGCGTTCTGTCTCTTCCTCCCCCAAACCCCTCAGCGACGTGTACATTCAATAGCTGAGAATTATAGATTTTAACTGAAAGTCAATGCTGTTATATGCCAAAAGCAAGCCACTGTATTGCAGATGCTGAACCTCGGAAATAAGAACAGAAATGCTGTGAATAGTCAGTAGAGTGAAACGGGCTTAGTGTCTCAGATCCATGACCTTACATCAAAATAAGGAAACCTATCAAACTGAAATTGAAGTTGTTTCCTTTGAATGGACTTACCCCTCCTGGTTTAGAATCACCTTGGTCTCTTTGCTTTGAGTTTCAAATCCAGGGAATTGAGAATTGTGGGTGAGTATTGGTAATGAGAGCATTTCCCCCCCCCCCCCCCCCCCCCCCCCCCCCCACCTCCCACCGCTGCTGACCCCAGGTTATGGTAGCCCCAAGTTAATCCTTAAAACCTTGCTGTTTCACCGTAGTTTCATGTCACCCTCTGTCTCAAATATTTGTGCAATTTCCTCTAACAAGGTAGAAGAATCGGCCACGTTCTGGCAAAGCGTTCCTTGTTCTACCAGTTGTCTTAATGTGAAAAAGTTGTTCTTGTATCTTTTCTCTGCTTCAGTAATAAGTTTATACTAATGACCTCTGATCACTGTCTCCCCAGCTGGAGGATTTTTTTAAATCATGCAGTGCAAGAAAACTAAAATAATATTTTAAAGGAAGGAATGAACTTCTCTTAATGCAAAATGTTTAAGGCATTTCAAAGTGCTTACAATCTGTGGTATACCAATGAAATGCAGTCACTGTTTTAATATATGCAGCCAATTCTTGCATTACAAGATCTCAAACAGCAGTGAGATAATTGACTTTTGTTTTAAACTGGTTTAGCAACTGAAAAAAAGACAACAGGGAACTAAAAGAGAGAGTCTTGCCAAAGAAACATCAACTGGCCCTCTTTTGTTGATTTCCCCCCCCCCCCCCCTCATAATTTCTGTAATAATTTTCTGGAAAATAAAATCACCTGGACTCCCACAGAGGAAGTGGTCTTGTAATTCATGGAGCACAGTAGTTGCATTTGATACAGTGCCACACATTAGATCTTAGCAAAATTAAAATCCATGGAATGAGACAGTAATAACATGGATTGAAACATGGCTTGGAGAAAGTGAGGACTGCAGTTGCTGGAGATCAGAGTCAAAGAGTGCTGTAAAAGCACAGCAGGTCAGGCAGCATCCAAGGAGCAGAAGAATCAATGTTTCAGGCATAAGCCCTTCAGGCTGAAAGGCTTATGCCAGAAATGTTAACTCTCCTGCTCCTTGGATATAAAATTGGCTCCAGTGATAAGAAATGGTTATTAGTTGTTTTTCAGGCTGGGGGAAGGTTTGTAATGGTGTTCCCCAAGAGTCAGTGCTCGGACCCTCGCTTTTCCTGATACATATGTTAAAGATCTATACCTTGGAATACAGGGTACACTAACTTTTGCAGTTGATTTAGAACTTGGATGCATTGGTGGACTGGGGAAGGAGATGCCAAGTGAGGGTGATTTTGGTCGGAAGGACATGGAAGAGGAGCAAGGGACTTGGGTACATAGGCATAAGTCATTAAAATGTGGCAGGACAGGTTGAGGGAGCAGTACAGAGTGTCTTACGCTTTATTAATAGGTGCCTAGAGTACTAGAGCAAGAAGGTCATATTGAACTTGTATGAGATACTAGCTTGGCCTCCTCTGGAATGAGATATGTCCAGTCCTGGGTACCACACATGAGGGTTAGGAAGGCATTGAAGAGATTGCTTAAGAGGCTGAAGAGAACGCTTCCAAGGATGAAGAATTTCTCATGCCAATAGATTGGAGAAGCTGGAACTGTTCTCCTTTGGAAGAAGTGGAGAGGAAATATGATTAAGTATTCAAACTCATGAATGGTCTGGACAGAGTAAATAGGGAAGAATGTCCCCACTCCTGAAAGGATCAGGAACGGTTTGGCACAGATTTAAAGTAATTGCTACAAGAAACCAGAGTGATAACGAGGAATAACTCATTTACACAGCAAGTGGTTAGTGTCTGGAATGCACTAGCTGAGTGTGTGGTGGATGCAGTTTCACTCAAGACCTTCAAAAGGAAGCTAGATGGTTATTTGAAAAGAAGCATTTGGCAGGGCTACCAGGTGAAAGCACTGGGTGAGATGCTCATTTGAAGAGACAGCGCAGACATGATGTGCTGAATGGTCTCCTATGTGCTGTAATAATTGTGCCTCACTAGCACCTCCTGTAGGGCAGTTATGGATTGCTGATAAGTGCTGGGCCTGTCAACAATGCCTCCATCCTGTGAATAAATGAAAGGTTCTGCTGTGAGGTTTTGAATGGTGGTTGGAGCTTTGAGCAGTACTCTGGTTTACCTGTGTCACTGCTTCATGTCAATATACATTAGTTGAAATGGTAGAAAATTTGATGATTATACCAGATGTTCCTCCTTGTAAAAACAAACTTACCGTTAACTGAAAAGAAAACTGGAAATGCCAGAAAAAAGTCAGCAGATCAAGTGGTAATTGGGGAGAGAGAACCAGTTATCTTTTCAAAGTTGGTATAAAGTAAAAATGTTATAGGTTTTAAGCAATTACAGAGGCAGTGAAAGCAAGGTGGGAAAGATATAACAAAGGGAAAAATCTTTGATAAGCTGGAAGGCTGGAGAGACAAAATGACAAAAAGGATCATTACCATCACTGCATCCCCCAATATCAACATCCTGTGGGTTACCATTGACCAGAAACTGAATTGAACCAGTCATAAATAGTATAACTGCTAGAGTAAGTCAAAGGCTGGGAATTCTGCTTACCTCCTGATTTCCTGCAGTCTGCACATTCATCTACAAAGCACAAGTCAGGAGTGTAATAGAATTCTCCACACTTGCCTGGATGAGTGCAGCTCCATCAACACTAAGGAAGTTTACCACCATCCAGGACAGAGCAGCCACTTGATTGGTGCCTCACCTACAGCATTTAACTTCCAGTCCCTTCACCACCAATGTACAATGGCAGTAGTGTGTACCGTCCACAGTATGCACAGCAAGAATGCATCAACACTGCTTTGACAACATCTGGCAAACCTGGGATCTTACTACCTAGAAGGACGAGGTCCGCGGATGCAAGTTTACTCCACCTCCTGAAAGTTCCCCTCCAAGGCCCACCCTAGCCTGACTAACTACAGTACTGTATATTGTTGCTGTGTCAAACTACTGGAACCCTCGCCCTGACAGTATTGTGGGTGTGCCTACACTGAGGGGATTGCAGCGATTCAAGAAGGTGACTCCTCACCATCGAGGCAAATTGTTTTTCATTCACTCATGGGGCATGGACATTACCAGCTGGGCCTTCTCTTACTAACAATTCACAGTCAAGGAAGAGCAACAAATGCTGACCTAGCCAATGGCATCCACTTTCCTTGACATTATTATTTTAAAAAGCCATTGAGTTTAGAACTCACCACAAAAACCATGGTTTTCCTACAAACCCAATTACCGCTTCATTTCCCTTCAAACCGAACAGACCTCCACGTGACTCCTTTGTGCATCCTCACCTGGCAAAATCCAGACTTTCTCCTGTGCAATCTCAGTTCTGACTGAGGTCTGGTATGATGCATTCTGAGTTCAATAAAATTGCAAAGCAACGTTTTCATAACATTCAAAACTCAGAATTTCGCATCCGTTGTTCCCTCTCTTGTCTTCACACAGCAGCATCTTGTGTAATTCTGTTAAGGCCTTTGCAATATTGGCAGCAGAGTCAGGCTAGCCCACACAAATCAGAATAGCCAGTATCAATCTCTTCAGACATCTTAGCCGAGTCCTTCTGCCAATCCCCCATTACTGTATCCAAACTAATTGCCGTTACCATGGACACAACATTCTTATGTAGATTATCTCTTGGCAGATTAATTTAGTAGCTCTGGGTGTTCCTGGATGAGATTTCAAAGCTGTTGACTTAACTTTAAAATGGAGAAGTTTTCCAGAAACTGAGTTGACAGTGAGGTAGAAGTGTTGATCTCCGACCCTCAGTGATCACTCAAATCATGAGAAAGTGGGAAGATATCTTAAAATTTTAAACAACAACATGTGAAATGGTTCATAATATATAATAACTAGTTTGCATTATCTTTCATTGATTTTAAAATTCAGATACACAAAATAAAACACTACCTGCGTCAGATGGAGTTAATGGGGACTGATGACTGCTTTCCTGACTGTGGGCCACAATCCATTCACGATGTGTGCATTTAAAGGGAAAGGCATGAACACTAGAATAGGAGACTCAGCATCAGGGTCTCGCTGGACATCATAAGATGTACTGGGGCAGGTATTACATTGTGGGGACTTTTAAGGGCCCAGTGATATACTGGGACAGGAGTTCCATTAAATGGTCTGCCTAAGTTGAGAGACACACTGGGGCAGATGTTCGCTATAACGCTGGCTGATCACGAGGAATTTTTGCTCCAGTAATCTCTCTATGTCAGGCCTGGTTAGCTGGAGAAATAGATGCTGGAATGAGTTTTCCTTTTGGGAGATGAAAGCACTGTCAGCTAAATTACTGAGAAACACTTCATACGTGGCTGTCAGACCCAAAAGGCAGGCCTTGATTGATACTTAAGCATCAAGAACATGTCGAGGCATCTTGGCACCACAGCAGTTAACTGTTTTTGTTGAATCATGTGCCTTCCACAATATGAGCAGGACATGAATGTTTGTTTGCAGCCCCAGATATATTGCTGCTTGTCATTATCGGTTTCTGCATTTCTGTAGCCTGTTCAAAAAGGCTTGCTAATCTGACATGGAATGTAGATTTGTGCACTAATCCTTTGTAAGAGAGACTTCAGTTCATTGCTTTGTGTGTTACTGGATGGACTACGGTCAATTAAATGAACCTTTTCCCCACCCAGCGCTATAAACATCATGAGTTCACTATAGTTAGATTGCTGAACAATTGGGTGTCTTACTGAACAAATGAATATTTACTTCTCTCAGCCACAAAAAGAGTGACTTAGGATTTAGTGTTAGTGAATTACATAATGTCTCTAAACCAGTGTGTGAATCATCTCACCAACAGACAATGGCAGGCATATTGTTCAGATTTCTCAATAGGAAGTGCCATTCAGGTATTTACAAACTTTGGGAAAGGAAAATACCTAATGAAAATCTAATGCGTAATGTTCAGTGACATTGGACAGCAGAAGACCGAACCCAATTCCAGGTGGCATTTGAGATAACTTAAAATACTTTCTCTGAGTTAAGAAATATAGCAGTTGGTCATCTTTGAAGGTTAGATTGGCAGCTTAATGAAAGAACATTGGAATATGGGTTTAATGTGGTGTGGTTACAGTGCATCATGGACTGGCAATAGACAATAGGTGCAGAAGTGGGCCATTCAGCCCTTTGAGCTAGCACCACCATTCATTATGATCATGGCTGATCATCCACAATCAGTGTCTTGTTCCTGCCTTATCCCTATAGCCCTTGATTCCACTATCGTTAAGAGCTCTATCCATCTCTTTCTTGAAAGTATTCAGAGACTTGGCCTCCACTGCCTTCTGGGGCAGAGCATTCCATATATCCACCACTCTCTGGGTGAAGAAGTTTCTCCTCAACTCTGTTCTAAATAGCCTACCCCTTATTTTTAAACTGTGTCCTCTAGTTCAGTGGAAATATGCTTCCTGCCTCCAGAGTGTCCAATCCTTTAATAATCTTACACATCTCAATCAGATCCCTCTCATCCTTCTAAACTCAAGTGTACACAAGCTCAGTTGCTTCAATCTTTCAATATATAATAGTACCACCGGCAATTGACCTTGTGAACCTACGCTGCACTCCCTCAATAGCCAGAATATCCTTCCTCAAATTTGGATACCAAAACTGCACACAGTACTCCAGGTGCAGTCTCACCAGGGCCTTGTACAGTTGCAGAAGGACCTCTTTGCTCCGATACTCAATTCCTGTTGTTATGCAATCAGTACTAACTCCTTAAACCCAAGCAGCAGCCTTCTCTCACTGCAGTGAGCTTCCACAAGCTGCTTTGACATACAGTAGTCAAGGGGATAAGATGTTAGGGTGAATTGGAATCTAATGTAAATAGAAGTTGCCAAATGTCCAGCAACAGGCTCTTTAAAAGGCTAGATAAAGGTGAAAATTGGCAAACAGTGAATAGCAGTAAGCTCCATGATTCAGTTGTCTCTAAAGCCATCATGAGACTAGAGGGTGGCCACGGGGATCACATTTTAAAAACAACAAAGAACTGCTCAGCCTAGTGGTGTTACTGCGGGATTGTTAATCCCAAGATCCAGGTAATGTTCTGGGGACCTGGTTTCGAATCCTGCTATGGGAAATGGTGGAATTTGATTTCAGTTTTTAAAAGTCTGGAATGAAGAGTCCAATGATGACCATGAATCTATTCACTAATATCCTTTAGGGAAGGAAACTGCTATCCTTACCTGGTCTGACTGACATGTGATTCTAGATCCACAGCAATGTGGTTGACTCTTAACTGCCCTCTGGGCACTTAGGCATGGGCAATATATATTGGCCTAGTCAGTGATGATCACATCCTGTGCATGAATTACAAAAAAAAGTTCAATCACCAATTGGGTTCTTCGTTGTACAGGATTCTACTTTGAGAACTGCAAACACAATATGCATGTTGTTTCTGTGGAGTGGAAGAGGTGAATTTGTATATGTTGCAGCTGGCAGAATGTCAATGAAAGGCAATGAGACACCAGGTTGTTGGCAGAGTGCACAAAGAAAATTCCCCAGTAAGTGGAGGGGGAGCTGGAAGATGTGCGTGGTGGTGATCAGAGGCTGGAATGGCTAAATCTTGTAGGGAGGGTACAGAGATTGAAGCTGAGGGCAGAGCCTCACTACCTGTGTAAGTGGAAAGGCAGCAAATAGCATAGATAAGATTGAGACTCCCCTCAAGAGCAACGTGAGGACTATCTTAGTTTATGAAATGGGAGGCCATTTTAGAAACTTTGGTGATGACAGTGGAGAAACTGAATGAAGCAATGGCAACTTTGTTTCTTTCTATACTTCCTCCTGTAATCGACTGTGGCAGTAGGGCCCAATGGGCTTGTATAGATATCTCAGAAATATCCAAGCAACGGTGATTATAATGAATGAGTCCAAAGAGAGAGGGAAGAAATAGACCACAAAGATGGTAAGTGGAAATGGGAAACATGATCAATGAGATTCTCCTGGTTGTGACAAGCAAGAGATAGCATCAACATATCAATGTAGTGGAGAAAAGATCAGTATAACAATGAGTTCTGTATATCCTACCAAAACCAGATATAATTAGAGATTATACAGATATTCATAGAATAATTTTTATGAGGGAAGTAAGTGGAGGTGGAAGAGAAGCTGTCAAGGTCCAAACAAGCTCATCAAAGCAGAGGAATAGTAAGTTGCTTTTCAGTGAAGGTGTAGCGAACCCAGCAACCATTCCGCCCAACACACGGTTCCAGTACGTTGCAATGACAAAATAAAAAGGAGACATAAAATGGAGTGGTCGAAACAGCACAGAGCTCCTGAAGCATCACCATTGTAGGCTTGGAGTGTCTGGACCAAGTGTATAGTGTTGAGGTGAGAGGATGCAGTGGGACAGGTTTCCTGTTGCTTTATCTAAGAGACAGAGGGACGTTGTGTGGGCTGTAGGATTCCATTGGGATAGGAGGCATTGGTTGTGGGTGAGTTTCAAGAAAAAGTGATGATATACAACAAGACAGAATCTGGGAAATGATAGAGTTGCAAAGAGGTAGGGATGGGAATCATACAGTTGATCATATAGGCGGTTCCATCACACAGCCTTGTCACATGTTTGTGGATGATGGATTGGAGCTGAAAGAGACAATTCGGCAGGGTGAGTGAGCTAAGGAATCACTCCCACCTGGCCATGAATCTGACCATAAATATTTGTGAGGCCATTGTGTAACATTTCACTCCGGTTCATTTTGCTAAAGTATGAACTGGTGTGATCTGGATCTTATAGATAAAAATGGGAATATCTTAGCAAGATCTTTCAAAGTATCAATTTTATTTTCCATTCTGTTTCTAAACAGCATGCTAACAATTGAATATCACCCTCCAATTAGTTCCTTTGCTACTTGCTATCTAACTGATTTTAATTTAGTCCGTTCTGTTAGTTCAAATTGTGTTTGCGAGAAGTTTGTGATGTTACTGAGAATAGAGAGAAACAATTTGCTCTTTGTTTGCTACGGAATTCTCTCTCCAGCACATACTTCACAGTCAAATTACTGCAGAATGAATTAACAGTCATGTTTATCATTCCATTCCAGACACTTGCAAAGAAAGCAAAAGCAGGAAAACTGCGACCGGAGGAATATCAGGGAGGATCGTTCAGGTAAAACACCAGTATTTTGACCTCAGTCATTCCACCTTTATTTGTATTTATTAAAACACTGGGAGTCTGCAGTTGTGTTGAGTTTGGGCATGTTTGGTTTTCCTGGAACCTTTTTCTTGCAGTTTTGTTCTCAGTTCTTTATTGACTGTGTACCCACATTGTGAGTAGTAAGCGATTCCATGGCCTGTAAAAAACTCAGTAAAATCAAACAGCCTGTCCAGCATACTTTGCATGTACCACGAGTTGTCTGGGTGATTACTGCTTGGTAATTGACCAGTAAAGGTATCCTGCATGGTCATGCTGCCAGCTCCCCTTAGACTCCTAGAGAAATAAAGCTTGTTGAGGCTAGCACAACCATTGCCAAAGAAAGTGAGGTGCACACAATATAAAATACGTACCACATTTCACCCTCTGAATGTTTTCTAATGAAGTAGGCACTTAGTTAAAACCTCCTTGAAACCAGGGGCATGAGGGAAGGATATCTAAATACATTGACATTGCTTAGAAAATATTTTAGACTCACATTGTCCATATTATCAACCATGAATTACATCTCAGCCAGTCTGCAGATTTCACACGCTGATCACAGATTCGCGGAGGGGAGGGGGGAGAGAGGTGGACACAGTGAGAGAGGAGGGAAGGGAGGAGATGGGCAGGGAGACGTGGAGGGGGAATAAGCAGAGAGGAAAAGGGCAGTGGGTGCTGGCTGAGACACAGGCAGGGGAAAGGGCAGGAGGAGATTGGAGGGGGTGGGTAGAAGGGGAGAGGTGGGTGAAAGGGAAAGGAGGGATACAGGCAGAGAGGGAGGAAGGGAGAGGGGTGGTCAGAGAGGTGGTCACCCCCACCCACTGCAGATCTGACACATCCCGACCCCACCCATCTCACACCAGGTCTGAGCTCCCCAGCCAAATGAGACGTGAGCACTCCTTTTTTTCTCCCAACCCCCAAACACAAACACACACACACTCACACTCACTTACCCTTCACCCACTCTTGACATCCACCCTTCCTGACATCCACCCTTCCCACCCCCTCAACACAACATGCGCTTTCACCCAACCTCCCATCCATGGACATCATTTACATTTCTCGTTGCCATGGAAAGGCTGCCATCATCATCAAAGACCCCTTCCCATGCCAGTAATGCTCTCCTATAATCTCTTCCGTCAGGCAGAAGATACAGAAGCTTGAACACACACACCGACAGGTTCAAAAATAGCTTCTTCCCTGCCGTTGTTAGACTACTGAATGGACTCTCCAACTTTAACTTTAAATAATGCTGATTTTGCTAATGTTGATCTTGCCTCACATGCATGTCCTGTGCTGCATAACCTGTATCCCTCACTTTGACCCAGTTTTTATCACTCTATAGTCTAACTGTATGTCCTTGTTTACTATGATCTGCCTGTACTGCTTGCACACAAAGCTCTTCACTGTACTTAGGTACATGTGACAATGAACGAGTATAAGAGGTATAGTTAGTAAGTTTGCAGATGACATCAAAATTGGAGGTGTAGTGGACAGCGAAGAGGGTTACCTCAGATTCCAACAGGATCTTGACCAGATGGGCCAATGGGCTGAGAAGTGGCAGATGGAGTTTAATTCAGATAAATGCGAGGTGCTGCATTTTGGGAAAGCTAATCTTAGCAGGACTTATACACTTAATGGTAAGGTCCTAGGGAGTGTTGCTGAACAAAGAGACCTTGGAGTGCGGGTTCA
>NC_057725.1:63330127-63333050 GCF_004010195.1 Chiloscyllium plagiosum
TGAGCTGCCAGAGGAAGTGGTGGAGGCTGGTACAATTGCAACATTTAAGAGGCATTTGGATGGGTATATGAATAGGAAGGGTTTGGATGGATATGGGCCGGGTACTGGCAGGTGGGATTAGATTGGGTTGGGATATCTGGTTGGCATGGACGGGTTGGACCGAAGGGTCTGTTTCTATGCTGTACATCTCTGACTCTATAACCTTAATGCCCAACCTACCCTATCTCCACCAGACCCAATTTCTCTCACCTTCCCTACATTACCTCAGCATCTTCTTGGTCCCCTAGGCACCTTTCACCCTGGTTCCCTACTTCCTGGTGCCCTACCCACAAATCCACTTTGCATGTTCCCCTCTTACCCATCTGGCTCTCTGCTCTCCCTTGGACACTAACCTCTCTCTGATCTTATGTTTGTACTGTTTGACAGCAGCTGTCGAAGTAGCTGAGAGAGACATGGGAGCTCTGACTGTTGTGAATGTGGAGAGAGGGCGTAGTTTCCTTCCTCTGACAGTTCTACACTCTGAAGGAACTGTTAGAATGGAATACAGCTCCATATTTCGCAGAGCCCGGAGCAGAATCTCCTGTCAGAAATGTAGAGCTCCCTCCTTTCGTGAAAAGAAGGGGCTAAGTGGCAATCTGCATGAGATTGGGCCAAGTTTTCCAAGGTGTGACAACGTTTATGCAGAACAGCAAACCTTTCAGTCAGAACGAGATATTATGGACAATTACATGACTCATTGTGAAGGAGTAGATGAAATGCGCTGAAGGAACTTATTCATCAGAACCATCGTCTAATCTTTAATGCATTAAATATTTTACCAGCCGCATGCTAAAATTAGACTCAAGCTAATATCTAATAAAGATTATAAATCACTGTGTATATGAAGAGGGCAGATTTAGGAACTTCAAAGTTCCTCGTAACAAACATCTGCCTGGCGGGAGTGAGATTGTAGTATCCTGGGGCCGAAAAATGTCATGCTGGAAAAACAGCAGGCCAGGCAGCATCCGAGGAGCAGGAGAATCAACGTTTCGGGCATAAGCCCTTCTTCAGGAAGGGCTGAAGAAGCCCCCCACCAGCTCATCTGGAATTTCAAGGATAGATGGTTAAGATTCTCTCTTTCTGGGGATGACCATTGCCTGGTAGATGTGTGGGATGAATGATGATTAGCTGTTTGGACATTTACTTTGAGCGCAGAATTCAATACAGGAGCAAGCACTAAACTTTGTTGTACACGGCTGATTGAGCTCTATTGACAGAAGTTGCTCACTGACTTAAGGCAGGGTGTTTAAACTCCCTGGAAAAATAACAGATACTGATTTTTTTTTCGTCCTGCTTTCTCAGCATCTCCAATTTGGGAATGTTCGGAATCAGCGGTTTCAGTGCCATCATTAATCCACCACAAGCTTGCATCCTAGCCATCGGGCAGTCCCGCCATGACCTGACAATTTGCGAAGATGACAAAGGCAACCGCACCCTCTGCCGGAAGGACATGATGACCGTCACCCTGTCCAGCGATGGCCGGCTGGTGGACGATGAGCTTGCATCTCAGTTTTTGGAGAGCTTCAAGCTTAACCTGGAAAATCCAAAGTTATTAGCTGTGTTCTAGGCTGCACCTCACCATGCAAGGGATTAGAGATGTTACATGGAAGACATTGTACTTATAAAGCAGAATTTATTTTATTTTTAGTCTTGTGACAATGCAGGTGAATGCCTATCCTGCCTTTACTGCATCCTGTGTGTAAGGCCAAATAAAATAACTGTTTGTTATTTGTTTCATTGGGTTGCCATCTTCATCTCATTATCACTACAGCCAGCTTTGTTCTGCCTGGCGGCAGTGAAAAACCCAGTCTGAGTTCAACTTGTCCAGAAGACTCCGTGTTCCCTCAATCTTACTCCAAATAAACTGCTGACCATTCACCTTCTCCTTTCTCCCAGCGTTGGATGGTGTTGTTATTGGTTCAGATGTTGTCTTCCTCTCCTTCAAATCTACCATCATTCCTGCTTCTTAACAAAAAAAATTCAACGGCCTCCCTGCTACAGTCTAAATAGGCGGTGAGTAGGTTATTTTTTTTCTGTCACTGATATTTCAGAGTAGTGTTGGGTGGATGGCAAGACAGTGCTGAAACCTGTAAATTAAACTTTCAGGTCTCAAGCCAAAGGTACCACCTCCTGTAACTAAAGGAGTCACAAGTGAGCTGTCATGAAGTCAATGGCTGTAATCCACTCTGTACATTTCATTTACAAACAGTTGCACCAACAATCAAATGGTCTTTTTTTCCCCCCATGCATCCCTGAAAAGAAAGAAACACTTGCATTAATGAAGTGCCTTTTGCATCTTCAGGATATCCCGAAGCACTTCACAAACTGCAGTTCCAAAACAAAAATCTGATTGGTTGTTAAACAAGAAAGGCAGCAGCCCGAGAGTGTACAGCAAGTTTACACAAGCTGCAATACGATCCCGAGTCAGTAAACGAGAGTGCTGGGAACTCAGTTCCTGTAGAAATGGCCAAAATACCTGGCTTTGTCTTACAAACGGGTCAGTGAGCGTCCAGGATTCCCATTACCATTTAGTGACTCTGCACTTCCATCTGTACTATGTAGATGCCAAGCTCCTGAACAGTGAAGGAGCTGGTTTGTTCTGTCTATAAATCAAGAATAATAGAGACAAGAGCGAGTTAACAAAAGACAAACACAATCAAAGGCTTTACAGACCTAAAATCACAAATGCCAAGCCAGGATAGTATAACTGTCTTGATTACTTTAATTCCCATCAACCAACTATTTGACATAATTGTACAGAACTGTTCCTGTGTTCATTCAAATTGAAATTTGAGTGACTTAGCCTATGACTGGACATTATTAGCTATAGTTGTAAATGACCTTGTGCATATTTAACAGAGGTTAACAGCCCTGCTGGAATGTA
>NC_057725.1:63333550-63338302 GCF_004010195.1 Chiloscyllium plagiosum
AAACAGTGAAGGGGAGGGAGGCACCTTTTTATACATAATTAGAAGAGTCTGCTGATTGGTTGTGCCATAAGTGTCCTGACGATGACATCAAAAAGTTAAAGGTCAATCTTAGTTCTCAAACCTGGCAGAGAGATTGTAATTGATCAGGCCATTGTCATGGGATGCAGCAGAGTCCAGCCATTGGCCTTGACTTTTTTTAAAGGTGTAAGTACAGATTTCTTTACCCTACAGAAAAGAGGGTCTTGAGGATTTCAGTATGTAGCTTCCAGCAAGTGCAAATGCATCATTCTGTGAGGTTAGCTGATGACCTAGAATTGGTTCCAGTGTAACTCTCAGTACAAGTCTGGATTATTTAAATGATTTTCAGTCGCAGAATCACATCCAATGGTGGATAGAGGCACACAGTCTATTTGGTCATTCCTTATTGGTCAGTCTCTCCATCCCAGGAAATACCCTGGTTAGCCTTTCTTTCACTCCCTCTAAGAGAAAGTATAATTTTACTTAGGTAAATAGACCAACATGGCATACAGTTCTCCAGATGAGGTGTCACCAAGGATTTGCAGTAAGAATTCTTGTTCCTATTTTCAATCCCATTGTAAAAAGGGACAACATGCTAGTTCCTTTCCCTTTTGATTGCTGTTCCATCTATATTAACTTTGTGACCCAAACAAGGACTCCTAAATCCCTTTGAATGTCAACATTTCCCATTAACTGTCACCATTTCAGAAATAGGCTTCACTTGTATTTTAATGCTAAAGTGGGTAAACGTCACATTTCTCCGCATTGTATCCCATCTGCCAAATGTTTGACCATTTGCTAGCCTCTTCAAATCCCCGTGAAACATCTTTGCATTCTGCTTATAAACTGCAGTCTGGACTACATTTGCATTAGCTGCAATTCTGGAAATACTCTATTTACAATCATCACACTCAAACTATTGCTGGAGGTTGGTGTGACCTACATGTGACTCCAGACCCACAATGATGTGTTTGACTCTGAACTACGCCCTGAAATGAAAATCAGTCAGTTGTATCAAACCACTACAAAGAAGTCAAATGAGAGTAGAGCCAGGTACACCACTAGACATCGACCCAGAGACAGGATTAAAAGAAAAGAGCATAAGCTGAACAATTAACCTTGAAAGGTCCTTCTTGCCATCACGCTGCCATCTTTGTTGCGCCAATGATACCAAAGACGTATAGTGCTCTTCCTCACAAACCTGGATGCAGCATCCATGATTATTTTGGTAGTCATTAGCATCATCCAGTCTTTGGGAAGAAGTTCCAGCTTAACACACTTCCATCACGTGTGGTGCTCCCATATCAAATGGAAAAGATTTAGAACTAACCTAACAACTCAAAACTGGACATCCACGAGGCATTGTTTTCAATATCATTTCTAGCCTTGTAGCTGCACATGTCTCTTACTCAGTCATGACCATCAAGCCAGGGCCATCCCAGTTCAGTGAAAAGTGCAAACATCCACACAAATCCACTCCCTCCACCACCAACGCTCAGTAGCAGCAGTATGTACTCTCTACAAGATGTTGGGACATCATGTTTCAACTGTATAGGAGATTGGTGAGGCCACTTTTGCAGTACTAAGTATGGTTCTGTAGGATAAGGATATTATTAAATTGAAAACAGCGCAGCAAAGATTTACGAAGATGTTAGCTGGACTGGAGAGTTTCAGTCAATAGGGAGAGGCTGTTTTTTTTCTCTGGAGCGTAGGAGGTTGAAGGTGACCTTTCAGAGGTTTTTAAAATCATGAGGGGCATAGATAAGATGCAGAGCAAGGTCTTTTCCCAAGATGGCATAAATTTGAGGTGTGAGGAGAAAGCTTTAAAAGGGAATGGAGGGGCAACTTTTTCACATACAAGGTGCTTTGTATGTGGAATGAACTGCCAGAGGAAGTGGTAGATGCAGGCACAGTTACATTTAAAAGACATTTGGACAGGTACATGAATAGGAAAGGTTTATGGGGATATGGGCCAAATGCAGGCAAGTGGGAATTATTTAGAGTTATAGAGTGATTGAGATGTACAACACGGAAACAGACCCTTCAGTCCAACCCATCCATGCTGACCAGATACCCTAACCTAATCTAATCCCATTTGCCAGCACTTGACCCATATCTCTGAAAACCCTTCCTATTCATTTACTCATCCAGATGCCTTTTAAATTGTCCACTACTTACTCTGGCAGCTCCTTCCATTCCCACACCACCCTCGATGTGAAAAAGTTGCCCTGTAGGTCTCTTCTATATCTTTCTCCTCTCACCCTAAACCTATGCCCTCTAGTTCTGGACTCCCCCACCCCAGGGAAAAGACTTTGCCTATTCACCCTATACTTGCCCCTCATAATTTTGTAAACCTCTATAAGGTCACCCCTCAGCCTCCGATGCTCCAGGGAAAACAGCCCCAGCCTGGTCAGCCTCTCCCTGTAGCTCAATCCTCCAACCCTGGCAACTTCCTTGTAAACTTTTCCTGGACCCTTTCAAATTTCACAACATCTTTCCGATAGGAAGGAGACCAGAATTGCACGCAATATTCCAACAGTGGCCTAACCAATGTCCTGTACAGCCGCAACATGACCTCCCAACTCCTGTACTCAATACTCTGACCAATAAAGGAAAGCATAGCAAACGCCTTCTTCATTATCCTATCTACCTGTGACTCCACTTTCAAGGAGTTTTGAACCTGCTCTCCAAGGTCTCTTTGTTCAGCAATACCCCCCAGGACGTTACCATTAAGTGTTTAAGTTTGTGAAAATTGGTTGGTATGGACAAGTTGGACCAAAAGGCCAGTTTCGGTGTTTTATGACTCTGTCACTATGTGACTATATAAGATGCATTGCAGTAATTCACCAAAGATCCTCAGACAGCACCTTCTAAACCCACAACCACTTCCTGTAGAAAGACAATAGCAGCAGATACATGGGAACACCACCCTCTGCAAGTTCCCCTCCAAGCTACTCACCAGCCTGAAGGAAAATACTGAGTCTTTTGTGTATGTGACAATAAAGCTAATTCAATATATCACCGTTCCTTCACTGGGTCATTGGGTCAACAACCCACAAACAAATTTAGAAATTGTTAACACCTCAGTCTTCTAAATCCATAAACCACACTCATCTCCTTCCATACAACCTCATTAATGCATGTGCTCACATTTTATATTGAATTGAATTGAATTTATTGTCACGTGTACCGAGGCACGGTGAAAAGCTTTGTTATGCGAGCAATACAGGCAGATCACAGAGTTAAGTAGCATAGATAAATAACTAATATGTAAACAGCGGCAAAAACCAAAACACAGGTACAGGCGAATGTTAAGAGTTTGTGAATCCATTTAGTATTCTAACAACAGTAGGGTAGAAACGGTTGTGAAACCGGCTGGTGCGTGTGTTCAGGCTTCTGTACCTTCTCCCCGATGATAGAGGTTGTAGAAAAACATTGCCAGGGTGGGAGGGATCTTTGAGAATGCTGGTGGCCTTTCCTTGACAGCGGGCCTGGTAGATGGATTCTATAGATGGGAGGTTGGGCCTTTGTGATTGTCCAGGCCGAGTTCACCGCTCTCTGTAACCATCATGACCTTGAATGGTAATGTTGCCATACCAGGTAGTGATACATCCAGACAGAATGCTCTCGATGACACACCTATAAAAATTGGCAAGGGTATTTGCCATCATGCCAAATTTCCTCAGCTGCCTGAAGAAGAAGAGAAGTTGTTGGGCCTTTGTAACCGGTGCGTCCACATGAAGAGTCCAAGAAAGCTTGTTGTGGATGACCACTCCCAGGAGCTTGACACTCTCCACTCGTTCCACTTCTGTGCTGTTAACGTGTAGGGGGGTGTGAGGTAACATCCCGCCGAAAGTCAATAATAAGTTCCTTGGTTTTGCCGGCATTGAGAGCTAGGTTGTTCTCAGTGCACCAATTTTCCAGGTCTTCCACCTCCCGTCTGCAGTCTGTTTCATCCCCACCTGAGATTCGACCGACTATGGTGGAGTCATCAGCGAACATGTAAATGGTGTCTATAGATAATGTCATAGCCAGAGCACAGCTAAGGGCATTTTGGTTAATACCAACGTTTATTCACAATACAGGTCTCCTTTAATGACCTCTTCATAGCCTGCCCACTCCTTTCTCTTTATCCTGTCCTCTCCAAAGTATGCATCAATGCAATTTGTTTTAACTACTCTGTGCTGTTGCTTAATTGTGGAGAAAAAGCAACAATTTTCTTTCAAAGTTGTTTTCTTTTCACGACCGTAAAGTACATGTTTAGTTTGAAGGAACTGCTGGTCATAGACAGTGGGGTGGAAGGGTGGTGTGTTTCCTGATGGGAGTACACAGATAGAAACTATCCTCAGTACAGTTTCTGACAGCTCCACCTTTACATCCCAACAAAGGCGGAGGGAGTTGCACAGTTACTTCCTCGTTGAAATAGATCATTCACCTAAAAATAGCATTTGTTCATTCGGGGTTTTTGGAGTTGAAAATAGTATCTATTGCTTTCCTCGATCTCTTTTGAGGTTGATTTTCCAGTTTGTTCCCATCAAATCCCCTCGCGCAGCTGAGGGTGGGAACGACTCAAGGTGGGTAGGATAGGGTGAGGGGAAGGGGGTGGTATTCCTGGGTCAGGTGGGACAGGGTGAGAGGAGGGTGATATTCCTGGGTCAGGTGGGACAGGGTGAGAGGAGGGTGATATTCCTGGGTCAGGTGGGACAGGGTGAGAGGAAATGGGTGGTATTCCTG